>NW_027173234.1:0-207500 GCF_018151085.1 Drosophila tropicalis
CGAGGATCAAAAACCCTCCCCACTCCTCACCGCTCACTGCTCTTCGCCGCTCACTGCTGTTCACCCGGTGGCGTGAACACTATTGTTCCAACTGTCTGGTGGTGGTGTGCTGTAGATGTAATATTTTAATATCTAAATATTTGCACAAATTGTCTATAATTGAATTCTTGTATTCTGTTCCCATGTCCGTAATGAACGTCTTTATTGGACCGTAATTCAGATAAAAGATTCAAATATTGCTTTAGCGACAGTATTAGCATTCTTATTCGGAACAAGTATGACAACTAAATATTTAGTTAAATCACATAATAAAGTGACTGCATACTTATTTCCATTTTCTGATTTTGGTAGTGGACCAATCGTGTCCACTATCACTCTGTCGAAAACATTTATGGGTGTTTCTGTTATTGTTAGTGGGGTCTTACTATGTTTCGTTATTTTAGCTTTCTGGAATTTTTGATATTTTCGTATGTACTCAGTGATATTACGAGTCATATTCTTCCGAAAATAATGTCTTTTGATTTTTGCTAAAGTTTTTTGAAATGCCAGTATGACCTTCTTGTATGGGATGGTCATGGAAGTTAGACAAAATAGCTTCTTTATCTTTTTGTTCATTTATTAGGGTCACCGGGTTGCCCATTAATTTGAAATTATCCATTGAAGTATTGTCAAAGATATTTTCCCACGGTGCCACTTTTGAGTTGTTTGATTTTATTTATACCGGCTTGCAGTTCAAGCCTTTGGAAAAAATAAACCCAAGTCTAGGATTCCATTGGTATATAAATCGCTAACATCATATCTTGCAGTAATTTTTCTGCCATGTTTAAATAAACATAACATATCTTTTACATGCTTCGTCATTGTTTATGACTTCATATAAGGTGGGCTTGTTCCTTATTTTCCGCGCGGATTTTCTGTCTCTTCTGATATCTTGTAGTGACTTTATTGATATTGCCAGTTATATTTTGTAGGTCTTTGATGTTTAGTCTTGATAACGCATCAGCTACATAGTTGTCTTTTCCCTTTAAGTATTCAACTATGATCATATTCTTCTAATTCGAGCCTCAGTTTAGAACTGGGATTGACCATTGAGAAAAGGTATATTAAAGGTCTATGGTCTGTTTTTATTAAGAAATGTTTTCCATATATTTATGGTCTAAAGTGTAATATTGCCCAGTGTATTGCAGCTAATTCCTGCTCAGTAGTACACTTATTACTTTCTCCTTTAATGAAAGATCTAGATGCATAAGCAATGGGAAGTTGGAGTCCATCATGGTTTTGAGTTAAAACCGCTCCTCATGCATGTTTGCTTGCATCCGTAATTATACAGAATTCTTTATTAAAATCGGGGTATTGTAACAATGTTGGTTCCATTAGTGTACTTTTTATACCCTTGCAAAAAGAGTATATTAATTTTGGTCAGAAGTGTGCAACGCATAGAACGAAACATCTCCGACCATACAAAGTATATATATTCTTGATCAGCACGACGAGACGAGTTCAAATAGCCATGTCCGTCCGTCCGTTTGTATCAACGCAAACTCCTCCTAGACCGTAAGAGCTACAGACCTGAAATTGCTTGTAAATACTTCAGGGGTTGTATATCTCGGATTCAGCCGGATCGGACCACTATATCATATAGCTCCCATACAAACCCCAAAGTCACGAACAGTGACTTTTCTCAATAACTTCGTTATTTTCTGTGCTATTATCGTGAAACTTAATATTAGAGAGTTTATTACACCTATAAACGACTGTGCCAAATTTAATCAAGATCGGATATATTTATATATATCGTACAGCAGAAAACAGTGACTTTTGTGAATAAGTTCGTTACTTTTAACGTGATTGCTTGCAAATTAAAGATTTGTTAATTTAATATATCTGTGAATGACTGTGCCGAATTTGATAAAGATCGGTATACAAACTTTGACGCGGTCGAAGTTAGCCCCGGCCCTGTGGTTAAATATTGGAATGCGTCTTGGCATTCAACTGTCCATTCAAAGGGAACATTCTTGTCATCTGGAAGTATTCCTTTATCTGTGCATCTATGACCAAGAAAAGTCACCTCATGCATAAAAAATGAACATTTTTCTGGAAATTATTTCATCTGTAGCTATTTAATGTAAACTCTTTTGCCCAACAAATGCATTACATTTGACTACAAAAACTCGATTAATTTGCTGTAGTTGCAATTTATTGCACGGTGTCTGACTGAGTTAATGTTTAATTGATTTTTCATCAAAAGCATGCGGTAAACATCAATTATAAATAAATTACAAATCTATAAACGATTTATATAAATATTCTTTTGGCTCTGTATGTATTTAAGAGTTGGTTTAGAAAACATAAAAGTTATAAAGAGAGTATGATTAAATTTTGTTGTGTATTTTAATTCACACAAAACTAAGAAGTACAATAAATGAAAGGTCTTTCGGGTTAATTAAATTATTTAAAATAAAATTTTCGTCAGTTGTTGACAGCATAAAGAATGGTCTTATGTTAGGTAGTTTTCTGTAAATGTTTTTGTTCTGCAATTCAGGTAAATAGGAGAATTTCTAATGAAAAGAGAATCAACAGAATCCGTCGGGCAGAACAAATATAAATAAATGTTGCTTGTGTTTTAAATTGCTATTGCAACTGTTAAGCTTTTTCTATTTAATTTGATTAATGCCAACCAAACTCGATTATGTAATAGTTTTGCCCAGGTATTTGCGAAAGCATCAAAACGAAAGTGAAAATGCAACATGAAACAAACGTGATCTGGGCAGAGGGAAGAGGCTCTAAACGCAAACGCTCTACACCGTTTCCATCTCTTTTTGCAGCTGCAAATACTTGGCGTGTAAATACAAACAAAACTGTGTCTGTGTGCTTGTGTGTGTGTGTGTACATTTTTCACTTTTTCCCCCAAAGTGGAGTCATCCATGGCTCGGTCTCTGGCTGGGATGTGGCTGCTCCAATGGCTGGTCAAAAACCGCTGTCGCTGCGACAACGACAAGGTTGTATTCCCTGCATTTGTCAAAAACATCTGTTAAGTTTTTAAGCATGTGTTTTTCGGAACAACCTATAACTATTAAGTCATCCATGTAAAGGAATGCTTGTGAAGGTTCTAACCCAGAGAATGCAATGGTCATCATCCTCTGAAATGAGTAAGGCGCTATTTTTAAACCGAAAGGTAATCGCTTGAAACGAAACGAGCCGATGCTCGTTGAAAATGACGTTATATCTCTTGAACTTTTTTCGAGTTCAAATTGGTGGAATCCTGACATAAGGTCAAGACACGAAAAATATTTTGCTCGCCCTAGTTGATCTGAAATGTCATCAATTCTAGGGAGTGGAAATTTATCGGACAATAATTTTTTGTTTATTTGACGATAGTCAATCACTAATCGCCATTTATTTGAATCTGCAGTCGGATATGATTTTTTGGGGACAAGTAATAATGGGCTATTATATTGAGATACAGAAGATTCGACTATTCCGTCGGTTATCAATTTTCCGACTTGCTTCTGTATCTCGTTCACCTGACTGTGTGGGCTTCGATAATTTTTGACATATACTGTTTCATCATCCTTTAATCTCAGTTTCTGTTTGTAGAAATTATTTGTAGTGATTGGTTCTGTTTCCAATCCGAATATATCGCTGTATTTGGTGCATAAGCTTGAGAGCTGTGACTTAAATTGTAAAGGAAAGTTCTTTGATAGTTGAGATAATACACACTTTTCTCTAGATTCATTATTAGTTTTAACTACTTCGTAGTTCGAAAGTGATTCATATGCCAAGTTATTTGTATTGACTACTTGATTTCTATTTGTAGTATTAAGTAGTCTTATGAATGCATTTTTTGTTGTTGCTAACAGCTTTGAGTTGTTGCCAGAACTGTATGTTATTGGTACATGTGACGAGTCACAATACTTGGCAGTAACCCCATTACCGTTCACCTTCTGATGTATATATTTAAGTAAACTACGCCTATGCAGGGCCCCTCTGTTGGCTATCTTTCGTTACGCCCATGGAAGGCCTATTTAAATGTTCCAACATGGAATAAACTGTAGTTTTTTTCGACAGACGATGCTCATGATCTAAATCTATCTCTTTCTGACTAATGACTTGGCGTGGCAGCGGCGTCGACGCGTCGCGGAGTGGGAATCTCTCAGCATCGGTCGCTGCGCCGCGAGCCGACGCCAAATGGAAAAGCAAAGAAGTCGAAAGTGAAAGAGAGGGACGAGATCGTGACGAGTGCCAAAGCACAAGACGCATCATATGTTTTCACCGTTAGGACATAAGTAGGCAGAGCAAGGGTGGGTTTGAACAGAGAGTTAGAATTAGGAGAAAATCACTTCGCCAGTAACCACGAGAGTGAAAAGTCTACAAGTGTGCACAATAGCAGCGGAAAATAATAGACATATTGCCCCAAGGAAAACATCCAGGACTAGCAGGTAAGCTCATGTCCTTAGATCCCCTTTATTTTTACTGGAGTGCGGTAGGGACCCAACTTATTAAAGATGTTAAGTATCAGTTAATCAACAATAAAATATACATTAACATTAAATACACCATCATTATTTCTTTATATGTGACTAAATTGTGCATACCCTTTCCCTTCCCTTTTCCTTGCCCACTTAACTATTTCAATGGAGCCAAAGGATCAGCGTACTTCGGCAGGATGAGTTATTCTCCAGCAGTCGAAGTCAGTCGCTGCAGTCGTTGCTGTTCCTCTTCACCATCCCTTTCTAATAACCCCACTAACATTTCCTTTCACGCTTCCTTTTCCCAGTCCAAGAGGCAACGGATCTTGGCCTCTTCTTCTACTCCTTTCCCTTCCCTTTCCTCCCCTTTAGGTGGTCTCAGTCCCCTATTCTAATACTCATCAAGGTCTCCAGATCAAATAAATGTTCTGTAGACGGGACTCTGGGACTGAGAACTGTACCCCAGCCAGAGCTTCCTTACAGATGGCGCCCGAGCAGGGACCTTGATGAGTGTTATGGGGGAAATGTTAAATTTATATATATATGTATGCACATTTATAGATATATGTATATATGTATGTAGTGTCATATGGGTACATATGTGCTAAGAGATAGCAGCCTTGGATGCTGTGCGTCAGTGTGGCATCATCGGTAGTTAGAAGAGAGAAAGCCAGAAGGAGCGATAGAGACCAGACGTAAAAGCAGAAGATGTACAAAAAGTTGATTAAGTTGTATTTAAAGTTGTTAAAGTCGTAAAGTCGCTAAAGTTGTCATCTAAAGTTGTTGTGTCAGAGTTCATTTAATTCTAAATTGTTCAACCGACTATTTTGCTATCTAACTAACAACAATTATTGTATACACACAATAATTCTTACATGGGGGCTCAACCGCTCAACCGCTCAATCGTTGAAAAAGAACAGTAATAAAAGTTGAAAAAAAAGTGAAAAAAGTGAAACGAAGAGACAGAAAAAAAGTTGATAAAAATGTTGCGTTCTGGAATGAAAAAAGGTGCCAAAAATCAAAAAGAGTCTAATTACCAAGTTCAGATAGACAATTTAAATAGCATACTTACGTCGAATGGTGCAATAACGGAGCAAACAGATTTAAAAGTAATAAGCGCAAGAGAGGCAGATATATACTCATGTGCTTCCAGAAACGACGCATAATTTTCAAGAAAATGCGGAGGTATATCCGCTGAGCGAGAAACAAAAGTATGTCAATGCACGTAATAAAATGATGGGCACTGCAAAGTTATTTTTGGAAACGATTATAGTTATGAAGAATTGTGTTTAGCCCTGATGGACGAGTTTGACCAAAAATTAAGCAGCGCAGAGATTCATAAACAGTTGAGTAGTCGCAAAAAGTTGCAGTCAGAAAATTTTCATGATTATGTATTACAGATGCGTTAGATTGCAATGTGGGTACTAAATGTTTTAAGTGTAAGGGTATAGGCCATATATCAAAGGATTGTTCTGAAAGAAAGCATCAAGTAAATATAGTACGAAAGTCCGATGAAGACAGCCGATTTAAGGAATTTTCGATTGATGGCAAAAAAGTTATTTGTTTGGTGGATACCGGCGCAGACGTTACTATCATGAGAAATGATTGGAAATGTTGTTACAGAGGTTATAGGCGATGTTACTACTACAGGCAAGGTAGATGGATTGAGTACAGAACACAAAATACTGATCATCCCTAACTCCAAATTAGAAGCTGATGTACTTATTGGATACGACTTCGTCAAAAAAGTTTACGGTGATGATGGATCCCAACGGATGTACATTTAGACTCCACGCTGATGACAAGAACCAATTGAACGTTTTAAATGTGGTACGCTCTGCAAATGAAATTGATGTAGAACCAACATATGCTGATACAGTCGCTGCATTAATTAAGAACTATAAGCCGAAAGATAACCCATTAAATTGCCCGATAAAGTTAACGATAATGCCTAATTGTAATAACATCGTATTTAGAGAAAGTCCCAGTCGTCTATCTGCAAATGAACAGATTATTGTGAAAGACCAAGAAGAAGAGTGGCTAAATCAAGGAATCGTTCGTCAGTCCAACTCAGACGTGGCAAGCAGAGTAGTGCTAGCAAAAAAGAAAGATGGATCGCACAGACTGTGCATAGATTATCGAAAATTAAACACGCTCGTATTGAAAGATAGATTTCCAGTTCAAATCGTTGAAGATGTGCTAGAGAAAATGCAACAAGCAAAATATTTTACAGTCATGGATCTTCAGAACGGATTTTTCCACGTTGACATAGAAGACGAAAGTCATAAATATACAGCATTCGTGACAAAGCAAGGGATTTTTGAATTTAATAAAGCGCCTTTTAGGTTTTGTAATTCCCCAGCAGTTTTTGTAAGATTCATTTACTACATTTTCCAGAAGCTAATAAATGCAAGAATTATGGAAATTTATGTTGACGATATCGTGGTATTCGGATCTACAGCAGAAAAATGTTTGGATAATGTTAAGACTGTTTTAGAAGAAGCACGACAAAATGGTTTACAGATCAAATGGTCGAAATGCCAGTTTCTAAAAGAAGAATCAATTTTCTGGGCCACGAAATAGAAGATGCAATGGTTATGTCCGGGTAAAAAGAAAGTCAAGACAGTCAAAAATTTCCAAGTGCCGAAGAATATCAAAGGTGTTGTTAGGATTAACAGGCTACTATAGAAAATTCATTCGTAATTATGCAATAATAGCAAAGCCGCTGACCACGTTGCTAAAAAAAAGATGCAGAGTTTAGAATGGACAGTCCTCAAATTAAAGCAATCGAAAAATTAAAAGAAAGTCTGATGAATGAACCAGTTTTGAAAATTTTTAAACACTCAGCTGAAACGCAATTACATGTAGATGCATCAAAAAACGGATTTGGTGCTACGCTCTTACAGAAACATGATGATAAGTGGCACCCTGTATTTTATTGGAGCAAGAAAACAAGCGATCAGGAGGAAAAGTTACACAGTTATTTTCTAGAGGTCAAGGCAGCATATCTAGCTACGAAGAAGTTACGCCATTATTTGATGGGGATCGTGTTTGTTCTGGTCACAGACTGTGCAGCTTTCAAAATGACAGCAGCGAAGAAGGATATGCCCCGACAAGTCGTACAATGGTTGATGCACTTGGAAGATTTTTCCTATAAAATAGAACATCGTGCCGGCGATAGGATGAAGCATGTCGATAGCTTAAGTCGCTTTCCAGTAATGATTGTCACAACAGAAGGACGCGCGCAGATGCTAAAAGCACAAAGTAATGATGAAAAGTTCGCAGCAGTATTCGAGATTTTTCAACACAAGCCGTATGCCGATTTTAAAGTTAAAAATAAACTTTTATATAAGCAGGTCAATGGAATGGATTTGTTAGCAGTCCCGTAAAGCATGGAAAAGGAGATTATAAGGAATACTCACAACTTTGGACATATGGGTGTTCAAAAACAAAGCATGCTATTCAACAAGATTATTATATTCCGCATTTGTAGAAAAAAGTTGGTCAGTTTATCGCAAATTGTGTTCAGTGCACAACGCAAAATAGAAAGTTGGGCAAGCAGGAGGATTTTTTACATTGCATTGATAAAGGAGAAGTTCCATTGGAGACGCTACACGTTGATCATTTAGGGTCATTGGATCTAACTTCGAAGAACTACAAGTACATATTCGCAGTCGTAGATGGGTTTTCTAAATATACATGGCTATATCCTACAAAATCGACAGATGCCTCTGAAGTTGTTAAACACTTGACTGATTAGGTCACAATTTTTGGAAATCCGCGTCATATCATTAGCGATAGAGGTGCAGCATTTACGTCTAAACATTTTAAGGAACGAACCATTAGATCGAACACGTCGAAACAACCACAGGAGTTGCAAGAGGAAACGGATAAATAGAGAGAGTCAACAGAGTCATAATTTCTGTCTTAGCCAAGATGTCAGCTGCAGAGCCTCTCCCGTAATATATTATAGTATTATCAGTTGGGCGACCTAGTAGCTATTAAAGTCACACTGTTCGTTTCGGGCAAGAAGCTGTCGAATAAAATCCATTGGTCCATACGAAATCATCAAAGTGAAGAGAAATGGTAGGTATGAAGTCAAAAAGTCTGCTGAATTTCAGGGTCCAAATCAGACGTCCACCAGTGAAGAAAACATAAAGCTGTGGCGTTATATGGAGAGCAACGAGGAAAGCGATCTCGAAGGATCATCCGAGGCAGATGATTTTCAGGATGACCGAATGTAGTGTCATATGGGTACATATTTGCTGAGAGATGGCAGCCCTGGATGCGGTGCGACAGTGTGTCATCATCGGTAGTAAGAAGAGAGAACGACACAAGGAACGATAGAGACCAGACGTAAAAGCAGAAGATGTACAAAAAGTTGATTAAGTTGTATTTAAAGTTGTTAAAGTCGTAAAGTCGCTAAAGTTGTCATCTAAAGTTGTTGTGTCCGAGTTCTTTTAATTCTAAATTGTTCAACCGACTACTTTGCTATCTAACTATCCTTTTTTCCGGTTGACTTTAACGAGAAATATGCCTGGAGTGACAGTGAAAGATATTCACCAGCATGCCGTTACCAAGGCTGTGGCCGTCTTTCTAAGGAAGACTGGCAAGTTCAAGGTGTCCGATCAGATGGACATCATCAAGACAGCCAAATTCAAGGAATTGGCTCCCTACGATCCCGATTGGTTCTATGTGCATTGTGCCTCCATCTGCGCCATTTGTACCATCGTAGTCCAGCTGGTGTTGGCTCGATCACCAAAATCTATGGAGGACGCAGGCGCAACGGTGTCCATCCCTCGCATTTCTGCCGTGCCGCTGACGGTACTGCCCGCAAGGCAGTACCTAGTTGAGGCCTAGTTGAGAAGCACCCCGAAGGTGGCCGCAAGCTCAGTTTAACTGGTCAGCGTGATTTGGATCGTATTGCCAACCAAATTGTGGCCAAGCAGCGCGATGCCGCCAAGCAGACGGGTCCCATTGTTATTTCCAAGTAAACCACTCGGGCCCTGGAGATGGACATTTATGGATCGAAGTTTGAGATGAGAAAAATCAATCTTTTTAGACTTCTTACCTTAACGTAAGCGTTTTTTTGTTTGCAAAGACGAAAAAATAAAGAAAGTACCCAAAATTCACAAAAGTCTAAAAAACTATTATTAATTTTCACCGATTGATTCGGGGCGTGTGTGTGAGCTACGAGCATTCTCTCGCCATTTCTCTCTCACTCCTACACACAGCTTTGATTCAACCGTTTTTTTTTTGTCATTCCTTCATTCACACTGATGTGCAAGTACAGTCGCGCGTCGAGTTTCGTGTTAGAGTATTTTTTTTTATTTGTGACACAAAAAAAAATATATATATATAGTGTCATATGGGTACATATGTGCGGAGAGATGGCAGCCCTGGATGCGGTGCGACAGTGTGGCATCATCGGTAGTAAGAAGGAGAACGACAGAAGGAACGATAGAGACCAGACGTAAAAGCAGAAGATGTACAAAAAGTTGATTAAGTTGTATTTAAAGTTGTTAAAGTCGGTAGTAAGAAGGAAGAACGACAGAAGGAACGATAGAGACCAGACGTAAAAGCAGAAGATGTACAAAAAGTTGATTAAGTTGTATTTAAAGTTGTTAAAGTCGTAAAGTCGCTAAAGTTGTCATCTAAAGTTGTTGTGTCAGAGTTCATTTAATTCTAAATTGTTCAACCGACTATTTTGCTATCTAACTAAAAACAATTATTGTATACACACAATAATTCTTACATATATATCACGCACAAAGTCATGCCATGCTAGGTGAGAAAATCGGCAGAGTCTCTTGCAGGGTTTCGACAAAATTATCAGCAGAGTCATCAACAGAGTTTTCGACAGGATTAATAGTATCCTCAACAGAATAGTTCGGAGAGAATTATTAATGAAGTCAACTACTGAGTTACCGACAGAGCTAACGATAGGGTCATCAACGGAGACAGAGTCGCATATAGGAATTAGTTTTATCAAAATAAAATTTTTACAAGAGAAAAAAAGAAATAAAGTTACGAGAAGCAGATAGAACGAGTCTAGGTGTCTTTCTCAGAGAGCCATTAGTGAGGTTGTAACCTACCGCATTACGAGTTGAACGAGACCTGGGCATGGGTAAACTAAAAATACACCACTCTCACCCAAACCAGCAGCAGCAGCAGTAGCAGCAGAGTGAAAGAGACGGAAGGGTAAAGCACAAGGGGCATTTAAGTCCAAGTATATATACTGGAAAAAGGAGTCAGTGTTTGAAACTCAGCAAGAGAACATCGAGGAGAAAAAAAGTGCTTCAATCCGGAAGGATAACAATTGGACAAGGATCATTAACAGGACTACTCGTCGATCAAGGATTTATAACGGAAGGATCAACAAGGACATAGGACAAGGATATTCACCGCTAAGGTGAAGTAATCTTCAAAGGTACCTCAGCACCATAGGAGATAAATACAAAGGACATCAGGGAATTCGGCAGCAAAGACCATTACTTTCCCAAGGATGTATTAAACATTAATCGGAATAAACGCTTATTTTGTTTGGGCAACATCGAGGGAGATTTAATAACTTCCCCAACGAATAAATAAACAAACTGGGTCTAATTCCCTCAACAGGCAAGATCTTTCTTATATATTCGAACCATTGCAAAGGTTTTGTTCAAAATATCTAAACCGAAAACCACCTCGAAAGTTTCCATAGCGGCGACAATTCGCATTTACGCGTCACCGTTATTTACTTATCTTTGAACAAACATATATATTTTTATATTTTTTGACCCTTTCCATGCAGAGTTTATTAAAAATTAAATTAAATATATATACGCATTGGTAAACTTGCTCCATATCATAGTCTATCGGTTTACCGTAGCCATCATTACATAGTATCGCGTAGCCCACTGGTCGAACTTCGAAATCTTTTGGCTGCTTATCGCTTGTATTACGACCCCGAGACTTAATAATAATATCCTAGCAATGGGCGTTCATTGCATAAACCATCGTCGCAAAGCCGAGTTGGAAGTCCTTTGTGACGAATTCGGATTAGACACCGGTGGAATACTGGAGGACCTAAGGAATCGTTTCCGCGAGTTCGCCTCAAGGGAGGATCATCATCCCGAGGTATTGAGTCGACTTGCCGAAATCGAAGCCCAATTTAGCACCGGGGACAAGAACTAAAACCGCAGTCTAGAGCGCCGTCGCCTGCTCCGGAAGGAATTGTTTCGCAACTACCGGCGCCACAAGACACACTATCGTTCTGAATCGCATTCTGGTTCTCGCTCCAACCAAATGGGGAATTGCCTTTAGCGGATCTACCGATCCTATCTATTTCATAGAGCAAAGACTCGAGCCGCGACGTACCGTTTGAGCTTGGAGACACCGCCTCCGATGATGGCCATCTTATTGACCGGACGAGCCGAAAGATGGTGGCAAACCAGCAGGTATCCGGAGATGACATGGGTAGATTTCAAGTCCGAATTTTTAGAGTTCTTTCTACTATTTTGAGAAACTAGAGGATAGCATAGGCGCTCGAAAGCAACGCCATCAGGAACCATACAAGGAGTATCTAAAATCTACGATTGATGATGAAGAGAGCTCACTACTCGACGTTACAGGAACTCGACAGGATCTACGAGAGTTTATTACCAGACTACAAGCTGTATAATCGACGAAATGATTTCCAAACGTTACCCGGCTTAACCAAGTTGGTGGTAAATTATGAGACAATCCGATTGGAGCAAGGCAGCGATGATTCAGCGCATTCTTGGAAAAGGAGCAAAGCCATTCGAAATAAGCCCTCAGATCATATAACTTCTAACCTAAACGGGACTGCTATATGTCAACTCGTCGAAGCACCTGTGGATACCGGCACAGCTTGCCGCAAATGTGCGGAAACTGGTCACATCGCACGAGAATGTACGAAGCCGCGTGTGTTGTTCTGTTGGCAATGCGGACGAAGGGGGGTACGTACCATCGAATGTTTCCGTCGTTCGGGAAACGGACCAAACCTCCATCTCAATCTGGACCAGACCAGGACCCTAGCCCAGTAACCCACTCCTCCTAAGGAAAGGCTGCATCCAACTGCATGTCTTCGTCAATAGAAAACCAATGGTAGCTACCTTGGATTTAAAAGCGAACAAGAATTTCATAAACGAGGAAATGGCTCTTCAGCACTTCGCCCCGTTCCTTCTGCGAGACATTCATACTAATATTAACCTTGCCGATAATACTCTTGCAGCAATCAAAAAGTTCTCTTAGGGCAACCAACAGTCTCGGGGCACAGACCGTACATATGACCTTGTTAGCGATGCCATCGATGATGGATCCCCTTATTCTAGGAGTGGATTTCCTTCGGAACATAGGAACTTCTATACGTTGTGGGGGTTATCTGTTACAATTGCCCCCTTTCAATAAGACCCACAGCCCAGTCAATTCTACAATTCAGCCATTACTAGTGGCGGATGACCACACGCACCCGGATGCTCATATAAATCAACTGGATCCTGCAGAAACGTCCGCTATGCCCAAGGATACTTCCGGCTTTCAGCATAGCAGCAAACCAGTGTGTTAGTCGGGCTTAGTCTGGTCGCCTCCAGCACCTGACGCTGTCCTTAAGAACCCATTCCGACAGCCTGGTGAAGAAAAGAAGCCAGCAATTAAGGTGGACACCCGATTAGCTTCAGTAGAAACCGAGGTTCTTGAGGAGGATTTGAAGCCAAAGGAATCATCCACCATGGTACATGAGAGCCAACTCAATACCTCCCAGGATCAGAAGAAATACTACGATCTAAGACAAAAGGACTGGCGTCCTAGCATCTGGAGCGTCGTCATGCTCAGGCAACATATGTTGTCCGATGCCAACGAAGAATTTCACCCAAAACTGGCGCCTAAGTAGAAAGGCCCGTATAAAATAATCAAGTTTCTTTCCAGCAATGTCGTAAGACTACAAGAAGCACACTGTCGTGAGCGACGTACCGCAGGCCTAGCTGATTTGAAGGTCTTCAATAGTGATGACAAGGAACCCCAAGAACCCAGTCCTTCTGAAGACATCGGCCTCGGGACACCTCGTACCCACGGCCCTCAGGAGGCCACCAACTAAAGATTTTTCGCCCACTTATTGGTGGGTGCGCCTGCCCAACGTCCCCCTCCCTCCTAAAGAGGGGCTCTTCGCGCTGATACTCGGCGTAAATTATCTAATCAACCTAATACCGGAATTGTTATTAATACTATTGCTTTTTGGGTTCCAGTGCAGTGAAACAGTGGTGAGTGATAACAGTTAAATGTCTCTATATAAAGTATTTCTAACTCGTATACACTAACAGGGGTTGTGGATACTAACTGATGAACTTGTCTACTGAAATATGGGTCCCTTTCATATGTTTTTCTTATGGCTCTTTGGGTATCCATACTTGATATGCATGTATATATATTGTTTCGAACATGGTCGATCGAGCCACACGCAACCGCTGGCGATTTCGTACAAGCGGGAAGGTGCGTGGGCCGTATAAGAGCCAATGAAGCGACGCCGATCGAACATGGCCGATCGATTTCGTACAAGCGGGAAGATGCGTGGGAAACATAGCACAATAAGTTCGGCTGTATAAGAGTAAATCAAACATGGCCGATCGAACCCAAGCGGGAAGATGGCCTGCTGCCGACGTCACGCATGCAAAACTGAAAGCAGTTAGATCGCGAGCAGCCGAAATCATGCGAACAAAAGAGAGCAAAAGTGAGGGCCAAGCAAGCCAGAGAGACGGGTGCGGGGTACGCGTGGTACCGAAACGAGTCCAAGTGAGGGCTATGCTTGTGAATCGAGGAGTAGGGGGGAAAACATAGATGCGAGAAACGATAATGGCTTGTGGATTTGTGAGGGGAATATGCAAGCCTAAGGGGGAGGGATGAGCAATGGGGATAAGATACGCGCATTAGATTGCGATACAATTAATATCAGCCACGAATAGTTATTAAAATAAACTGGCTAATTAGCATGAAATAATAATTTAAGTTAAATAGGGAAAATATATGTATATTTAGTTCTAGTGTGGGGGAATTTGGGCGAGGCTGGGTATGACAAGTGTATCAAGGGAAGCGACGGGCGGCGGCAGCGCCACCAGAGAAAGGAAAGCAGAGAGAAAGACAAGGACAAGGGAGACGAGTGGGCGCGCAGCCACATAGAAAGTGGACACATATGCGCCAAGGAATTGCAGGACTTTCACCACGCATAGCAACAAGAAATGTGTGTATGAAAGCAGAGAAAAGTCACTGTTCGTGACTTTGTGGTTTGTATGGGAGCTATATGATATAGTGGTCCGATCCGGCTGAATCCGAGATATACAACCCTGCAGCTCTTACGGTCTATGAGGGGTTTGCGTTGATCCAGACGGACGGATGGACGGACGGACATGGCTATTTGAACTCGTATATACCCTTTTTGCAAGGGTATAAAAAAAAATTTATATGGGAAAAGGTTGGGTTTACCACATGAAGAAGTAAGATCTGGTGCAGACAGGCCAAAGGATCGGGATTGAGATGACTGGCACGGTGGAGGAAATGAGGAAACAGTTAGGCGAGTGGGTAGAAAACAATGAGGCGGACCAAGACTGGAAGGATGAAATAAATAGACTAGAAACAAAATACACGAAAAATCTCAAGAAAACAGAAGCAACAACATCAAAAGCACACGAAAACATTATAAACAAGGAATCTGAGTCATTCAAAAAAATAAATATCGAGACATTGGCAATTCCTCCGTTTCTACCACCAAGATGGGGAAGCGAAGGAGCACTGGTTAGCACCGAAAACAAAAGGGATGTAAGAAGACAAAGCAAGACCAGACGGAATATGCAAAAGATAGAATGGTCAGCGGACATGTATGTAGAATTTGAACTATTCTAGTTATTTATTTCAATATTATTTAAGTATGTGATTTCCTTATTTAATCTTATTTTATGAACAATGTTTCTTTGTGTTAAGAATACATATATTTATTTAATATTATAATGGCCTTAGCGACAAATTTGGGTGTGCGATGTGAGGCGAGAGTACGATTGCGAGTGCTTTCCGATCGACGCTTCTGCTTTATTTTAAAATGAGTGAGTCCACCAGATAGGTACGGCCGCTGCATGTCGTTCTATCTCGCTCACCAGTTACCAAACGATTGCAATGATTATGCCTGCCTGACACTTCATTTCCTACAATCGGCTGTCCTGACAAGTCATTCGACCCGAATGATCCTAGCCAAGGATTTATGATATTTCCTGCTGTATTTTATCGATATTCTGTCGAGCCTCCGCTCTAATCTTATCACGACCACAGTCTAATTCTTCTATTAAGGAATCGGTTATCAGCTTTCTCATTTTGGGATCATCACGACTACGCATCTCTATTCCTGTCAAAATCTTAAAAACTGTAACTCTTGTACTTCTATTATTAACAAATTGTTGCACACGACCTACATACTTTTACCAGTTTCCCTCATTCTCTTGACTTAACTTTGAAATCATTGGAACTATTATCTTATGCATCCTATATATATATGATTGTAACGCTTTGTAGTGACCTCCATCTGGACAACGTGATCAATGTGATATGTCATCAATGGCTGATCTCCTTTACTTATTGGCATCAAATATCCTTCCTTTTTACCGGTTTTGGCATTAACAATAAGACATTCCACGCAACACTCAACAATACGGGCTACCTTTTCTTTTAATTTTGGAATATAATACGATTTTTCTACGATATCCTGAGTCTTTCTAGCTCCAAAATGTCCTTGCTTGTGTGCAATCTGTATTATTTCCTTTTCCATATGCGAGGGAACGACAATAAGTTCTCGATTGGGGTCCTTTAACAATATTTCGTTTTCAATGTAAAAATCTTCATATCCTTTCTCTTGAACTAAGCTCCTAATCAATTTAGTCCAATCATCTGACAACTGTGCTTCCCTTAATTTATGGGTTATAGTGTCAGTTAGCAGAAAACAAGATAAACGGCTCAAGGCATCCACATGCCGCATCTTTGAACCTGAACGATGTTCAATCTGATAATCGAAATCTTGTAGGTACATTGCCCATGTTTCGAGGCATCAGTGTGAATCTCAGTCTCTAGCTTAGGATTGTATAACTTTAAAACAGGACCTTTGATCAATGCTAACTTCAATTGCTCAAACGCTACCATCTGACATTTCTCCCAGTTTATTCTCAACCCATTTTCCGCAGCTATCTTCAACACCCTTTTATGTTTAATTAGACCATCATTCACGCTAACACTTGGTATAATTATATTGTCCATATACACCACTGCATCTCCATTCCTCACTGATTCTCTCATTACTGCCATTATAAATCTGATAAAAACTGCTGGAGAGTTGTAAATTCCTAATGGTACATATAGGAATTCATACTGACCATTCTGAGTTACGAATGCTGTGTATTTCTGAGATTTTTCCTCAACAGGAACATGGAAAAACCCGTTTGTTAGATCTAAAGTAGTGTAAACCAACGCACTTTGAAGTTTTTCTAATACGGTGTCAGGATCTATAACGGTACCCTCGTGAGCTATAACGGTACCCAGTTCACTAGCAAGCTTTTCAAAAACTTCTGCAAAACGTCCGGAATTATACTCCAGCATACCGCCCTCTGTTCTCCACAGCAGAATCCTACCGAGCGTGCAAATCGAACCATCAAGACCACGATTGCACAATACCTGGAGAAGGGGCAAAACACTTGGGATCAATGGCTTCCAGAAATAACACTAGCGATCAACTCAAGCGTCAACGACACCACCGGATTCAGTCCAGACTACATCATATTAGGTCGGGAACACCGAATGCCCGGCGCTCTTTATGACCAAGTAACGGATGTCTCCGGTAACGAACCTCTTAGTCCCGACGAGCGCGTCCGACATATGGGAGATATCTTCAAGCTCGTACATGAGAATCAACTGAACGCTACCCAGAATCAAAAGAATTACTACGACCTGAGACGACGCGACTGGCGTAAAAAACATCGGTAGCATGGTCATGCTCAAGCAACATATGCCAACTAATGCCAACGAAGGGTTCAAGGCCAAACTGGCGCCTAAGTATAAAGGCCCGTACAAAATAATTAAGTTTCTTTCCAGCAATGTTGTTAGACTACAAGAAGCCCAGGGGATTCGGATTAGACACCGGTGGAATACTGGAGGACCTAAGGAATCGTTTCCGCGAGTTAGCCTCAAGGGAGGATCATCATCCCGAGGTATTGAGTCGACTTGCCGAAATCGAAGCCCAATTTAGCACCGGGGACAAGAAATTAGATGTAGAACCGCAGTATAGAGCGCCGTCGCCTGCTCCTGAAGGAATTGTTTCGCAACTACCGGCGCCACAAGACACTAACTATCGTTCGGAATCGCATTCTGGTTCTCGCTCCGGTTCTCCGACACCTTTCTGTATTCCTGGCTCAAAGATCAAAATCGAACACATTGAGCGGAGTCGAGTCCATGAATCTATGATAGGCCGTACCACTGGGAGCTATGCCTCGATCGTGGAACGTATAACCAAATGGGGAATTGCCTTTAGCGGATCTACCGATCCTATCTATTTCATAGAGCAAATAGAGACTCGAGCCGCGACGTACCGTTTGAGCTTGGAGACACTGCCTCCGATGATGGCCATCTTATTGACCGGACGGGCCGAAAGATGGTGGCAAACCAGCGGGTATCCGGAGATGACATGGGTAGATTTCAAGTCCGAATTTTTAGAGTTCTTTCTACCCCCACGATATTATGAGAAACTAGAGGATAGCATACGCGCTCGTAAGCAACGCCATCAGGAACCATTCAAGGAGTATCTAGTAGATCTACGATTGATGATAAAGAGAGCTCACTACTCGACGTTACAGGAACTCGACATGATCTACGAGAATCTATTACCAGACTACAAGCTGTATACCCGACGAAATGATTTCCAAACGTTACCCGGCTTAACCAAGTTGGTGGTAAATTATGAGACAATCCGATTGGAGGAAGGCAGCGACGACTCAGCTCATTCTTGGAAAAGGAGCAACGCCATTCGAAATAAGCCCTCAGATCATATAACTTCTAACCTAAACGGGACTGCTATATGTCAACTCGTCGAAGCACCTGTGGATACCGGCACAGCTTGCCGCAAATGTGCGGAAACTGGTCACATCGCACGAGAATGTACGAAGCCGCGTGTTGGCAATGCGGACGAAGGGGGGGTACGTACCATCGAATGTTGCCGTCGTTCGGGAAACGGACCAAACCTCCATCTCAATCTGGGCCAGACGGAGGGACCAGACCAGGACCCCAGCCCAGTAACCCCCTCCTCCTAAGGAAATGCCGCATCCAACTGCATGTCTTCGTCAATAGAAAACCAATGGTAGCTACCTTGGATTCAGAAGCGAACAAGAGTTTCATAAACGAGGAAATGGCTTCAGCACTTCGCCCCGTTCCTTCTGCGAGACATTCATACTAATATTAACCTTGCCGATAATACTCTTGCAGCAATCTTAGGGAAACCAACAGTCTCGGGGCACAGACCGTACATATGACCTTGTTAGCGATGCCATATATATATATGTTATACGTTGTGGAGGTTATCTGTTACAATTACCCCTTTCAATAAGACCAACAGCCCAGTCAATTCTACAATTCAGCAATCACTAGTGGCGGATGACCACACGCAGCCGGATGCTCATATAAATCAACTGGATCCTGCAGAAACATCCGCTATGCCCAAGGATACTTCCGGCTTTCAGCATAGCAGCAAACCAGTGTGTTAGTCGGGCTTAGTCTGGTCGCCTCCAGCACCTGACGCTGTCCTTAAGAACCCATTCCGACAGCCTGATGAAGAAAAGAAGCCAGCAATTAAGGTGGACACCCGATTAGCTTCAGTAGAAACCGAGGTTCTTGAGGAGGATTTGAAGCCAAAGGAATCATCCACCATGGTACATGAGAGCCAACTCAATACCTCCCAGGATCAGAAGAAATACTACGATCTAAGACGAAAGGACTGGCGTCCTAGCATCTGAAGCGTCGTCATGCTCAGGCAACATATGTTGTCCGATGCCAACGAAGAATTTCACCCAAAAGTGTCTGTCGCCTAAGTAGAAAGGCCCGTATAAAATCGAGTTTCTTTCCAGCAATGTCGTAAGACTACAAGAAGCCCACTGGCGTGAGCGACGTACCGCAGGCCTATCTGATTTGAAGGCCTTCAATAGTGATGACAAGGAACCCCCAGAACCCAGTCCTTCTGAAGACATCGGCCTCGGGACACCTCGTACCCACGGCCCTCACGAGGCCACCAACTAAAGATTTTTCGCCCACTTATTGGTGGTGCGCCTGCCCAACGTCCCCCTCCGTCCTAAAGAGGGGCTCTTCGCGCTGATACTCGGCGTAAATTATCTAATCAACCTAATACCGGAATTGTTATTAATACTATTGCTTTTTTGGGTTCCAGTGCAGTGAAACAGTGGTGAGTGATAACAGTTAAATGTCTCTATATAAAGTATTTCTAACTCGTATACACTAACAACTCTTCTACTGAAATATGAGTCCCTTTCATATGTTTTTCTTATGGCTCTTTGGGTATCCATACTTGATATGCATGTATATATATTGTTTCGAACATGGCCGATCGAGCCACACGCAACCGCTGGCGATTTCGTACAAGCGGGAAGGTGCGTGGGCCGTATAAGAGCCAATGAAGCGACGCCGATCGAACATGGCCGATCGATTTCGTACAAGCGGGAAGATGCGTGGGAAACATAGCACAATAAGTTCGGCTGTATAAGAGTAAATCAAACATGGCCGCTCGAACCCCACGCAACCGCTGGCGATTTCGTACAAGCGTGAAAGCAGTTAGATCGTGAGCAGCCGAAATCATGCGAACAAAAGAGAGCAAAAGTGACGGCCAAGCAAGCCAGAGAGACGGGTGCGGGGTACGCTTGGTACCGAAACGAGTCCAAGTGAGGGCTATGCTTGTGAATCGAGGAGTAGGGGGAAAGCATAGATGCGAGAAACGATAATGGCTTGTGGATTTGTGAGGGGAATATGCAAGCCGAAGGGGGAGGGATGAGCAATGGGGATAAGATACGCGTATTAGATTGCGATACAATTAATATCAGCCACCAATAGTTATTAAAATAAACTGGCTAATTAGCATGAAATAATAATTTAAGTTAAATAGGGAAAATATATGTATATTTAGTTCTAGTGTGGGGGAATTTGGGCGAGGCTGGGTATGACAAGTGTATCAAGGGAAGCGACGGGCGGCGGCAGCGCCACCAGAGAAAGGAAAGCAGAGAGAAAGACAAGGACAAGGAGACGAGTGGGCGCGCAGCCACATAGAAAGTGGACACATATGCGCCAAGGAATTGCAGGACTTTCACCACGCATAGCAACAAGAAATGTGTGTATGAAAGCAGAGAAAAGTCACTGTTCGTGACTTTGTGGTTTGTATGGGAGCTATATGATATAGTGGTCCGATCCGGCTGAATCCGAGATATACAACCCTGCAGCTCTTACGGTCTATGAGGGGTTTGCGTTGATCCAGACGGACGGATGGACGGACGGACATGGCTATTTGAACTCGTATATACCCTTTTTGCAAGGGTATAAAAAAAAATTTATATGGGAAAAGGTTGGGTTTACCACATGAAGAAGTAAGATCTGGTGCAGACAGGCCAAAGGATCGGGATTGAGATGACTGGCACGGTGGAGGAAATGAGGAAACAGTTAGGCGAGTGGGTAGAAAACAATGAGGCGGACCAAGACTGGAAGGATGAAATAAATAGACTAGAAACAAAATACACGAAAAATCTCAAGAAAACAGAAGTAAGCACATCAAAAGCACACGAAAACATTATAAACAAGGAATCTGAGTCATTCAAAAAAATAAATATCGAGACATTGGCAATTCCTCCGTTTCTACCACCAAGATGGGGAAGCGAAGGAGCACTGGTTAGCACCGAAAACAAAAGGGATGTAAGAAGACAAAGCAAGACCAGACGGAATATGCAAAAGATAGAATGGTCAGCGGACATGTATGTAGAATTTGAACTATTCTAGTTATTTATTTCAATATTATTTAAGTATGTGATTTCCTTATTTAATCTTATTTTATGAACAATGTTTCTTTGTGTTAAGAATACATATATTTATTTAATATTATAATGGCCTTAGCGACAAATTTGGGTGTGCGATGTGAGGCGAGAGTACGATTGCGAGTGCTTTCCGATCGACGCTTCTGCTTTTTTTTTAAATGAGTGAGTCCACCAGATAGGTACGGCCGCTGCATGTCGTTCTTTCTCGCTCACCAGTTACCAAACGATTGCAATGATTATGCCTGCCTGACACTTCATTTCCTACAATCGGCTGTCCTGACAAGTCATTCGACCCGAATGATCCTAGCCAAGGCTTCATGATATTTCCTGCTGTATTTTATCGATATTCTGTCGAGCCTCCGCTCTAATCTCATCACAACCACAGTCTAATTATTCTATTAACGAATTGGTTATCAGCTTTCTCATTTTGGGATCATCACGACTACGCATCTCTATCCCTGTCAAAATCTTAAAAGGTGTAACTCTTGTACTTCTTGGAACAGTATTATTAACAAATTGTTGCACACGACCTACATACTTTTACCAGTTTCCCTCATTCTCTTGACTTAACTTTGAAATCATTGGAACTATTATCTTATGCATCCTATATATATATATGATTGTAACGCTTTGTAGTGACCTCCATCTGGCCAACGTGATCAATGTGATATGTCATCAATGGCTGATCTCCTTTACTTATTGGCATCAAATATCCTTCCTTTTTACCGTTTTTGGCATTAACAATAAGACATTCCACGCAACACTCAACAACACGGGCTACCTTTTCTTTTAATTTTGGAATATAATACGATTTTTCTACGATATCCTGAGTCTTTCTAGCTCCAAAATGTCCTTGCTTGTGTGCAATCTGTATTATTTCCTTTTCCATATGCGAGGGAACGACAATAAGTTCTCGATTGGGGTCCTTTAACAATATTTCGTTTTCAATGTAAAAATCTTCATATCCTTTCTCTTGAACTAAGCTCCTAATCAATTTAGTCCAATCATCTGACAACTGTGCTTCCCTTAATTTATGGGTTATAGTGTCAGTTAGCAGAAAACAAGATAAACGGCTCAAGGCATCCACATGCCGCATCTTTGAACCTGAACGATGTTCAATTTGATAATCGAAATCTTGTAGGTACATTGCCCATGTTTCGAGGCATCAGTGTGAATCTCAGTCTCTAGCTTAGGATTGTATAACTTTTAAAACAGGACCTTTGATCAATGCTAACTTCAATTGCTCAAACGCTACCATCTGCAGTCAAGCGCTTAGCTGTTACTGCGTATACTTCGAGAAATTTACGGAAATACGATGTTAACCCTAAAAATCGTTGAACTGACTTCTTATCATGTGGGATCGGGAATCTTGAAACGGCATCAGTCTTCTCATTACTTGGCTTAATACTTCCATTTTCAACTATATGGCCCAAAAATTTACTTTTCTCTGTATTATCTGACATTTCTCCCAGTTTATTCTCAACCCATTTTCCGCAGCTATCTTCAACACCCTTTTAAGTTTAATTAGACCATCATTCACGCTAACACTTGGTATAATTATATCGTCCATATACACCACTGCATCTGCATTCTTCACTGATTCTCTCATTACTGCCATTATAAATCTGGTAAAAAACTGCTGGAGAGTTGGAAATTCCGAATGGTACATATAGGAATTCATACTGACCATTCTGAGTTACGAATGCTGTGTACTTCTGAGATTTTTCCTCAACAAGAACATGGAAAAACCCGTTTGTTAGATCTAAAGTAGTGTAAACCAACGCACTTTGAAGTTTTTCTAATACGGTGTCCATCTGTGGCATAGGAAAATTATCTTAAACCACTTTCTCATTTAGCTTTCTGTAATCGCAGCACTGACGCTTTTTTCCATTCTTCTTTGTTACAAGTACAACAGGAGAAGCATATTCGGAAAGACTTGGCCTTATTATTTTCTCCTCCAACCATTCTTGTACTGTACTATCAACGATTTTCTGATCAGAATCTGCTAGACGCCTTGGATGCTGATAAACTGGCAACTCATCCGTTAGTATAATCTTCATTTCTATAGGAGTGTTTGTATTTCTAATAGGTTTGTAACTATTAATCAACTTCTTGACTTCATCGTTTGTTGTTTGTGCGCTCTTTTTTTAAATCTTGTCCAAGTCGTTTGCTCGGCTCATATATTTTTTTTTCAAACATTTATTGTGCACACTTTATAAAAGCAATTGGCACACATTATAATAACGATTATTAGAAGCATTATGTTTACATATTCCAATTCAGTGTTATTTGGTTCAACTTTTTTTATCACGTTAGCAGTGGAATCCACTGATTTAACGTCTAATAGACCCATTTTGGTTTTGTTAAAATTATAATTAGAATTATGATTATTATCTATTTCAGAACTGAATTTACTTATCGAGTTACTTCTCATCTATTTTATACCTTTTACTCTTTTTTTTAGTTTAGTATAGCTTTACGGGCTACACTTCTAAACGAGCGGAAAAGTTTCCGCAGGCTTTTACAAAAACTATTGTAATCGGGCAGACTTTTTGTCGTTTCGGCAGTGGCTTGGGAATATTCGGTTTTGTTAAGGTTTTTTGATTTATAACTTTTATCTGATGTGCTAAGTGAGTTGTGACTTGTGGTACTCTATTTTGGAGGGTTTCTTTTAAAAATTCAAGCTCATTATAAAGTTTTTCATGCGGGCGGTGTTGACTGAGCAAATAGCAGCCACTTTGTGTGCTATTCTTATGTTAATTTTGTTTTTCTGACCTCCACGTACTATCACGCACTCTTTACTCACTCAGACGTTTTTTGTATAACCTCCTGGTACAGTTGCCACAATCCTCCCGATACGCTGCTCCTTGTGACTCTAGTCACGGTCGCCATGTATTATCAGTAGGTGTTGATTGATTGAATGTCTTTTATTGTATATATTTTGGTTCTCTTAGCTAAAGGCTTGTTAGCTGACGGCGCAGCGGCATAGCAGCCCTTTTATATAAACATTATATATAAGTAAAGTAAAAATATGTAAGACGGGCAGAGAATGTGAGTTATGCATGCACATATGTATATTAGCGGTCAGTATGGGTGCTGACCCGGCTCTAAGCGATGAATGCAATGAGTGCATATCATATTACGTTTGCACTTGAAATGTGTGCAAAAACTTGGCACGCTGTCGCTGAGTGACAAAGACAATGCCCTATGCATATTCGGCTAACAAAGTGTTGCCGCTCAATATTTACGTTGAGTAATAAGAACTCGTATGTGCATACACTATACTACATTTCCCTCCTTTTGAAAAATAACGTAATTTCATGAAGTTATTTTAATTCTTATTATCTATAAATTTAAGAAATTTTATTTATTTATTTTTTTTTTTTTATTTCTTTTATTATTTTTTTTATAAATGATGTTGTACTTAATAACGATAAAGAAAATTAAATAATCAAAAATATTCATATATCAAAAAAAATTTATATATATGCTATTACCTATGTATGTTGTTATGAAATAAAAAGTTTTAATCTATCTTTATGAACTATCTGTTTTTTGTTTTTGTCATTAACTATTATAACATTATTCCTATCTCCCATTTCCGTTACTTTATACGGACCAGTATATTTATAATCTAACTTATGACCTGTTTCATTTCTTAGTAATACTTTATCTCCTAATGATATATCTATATTGTTTACTTTCTGATCATACAGTACCTTATTTTTATTCTTATTCTTCAGGTATGGCAACTAAATATTTAGTTTAATCACATACTCATTTCTATTTTCTGACTTTGGTAGTGGACCAATCGTGTCCACTATCACTCTGTCGAAGACTTTTATGGGTGTTTCTGTTATTGTTAGTGGGGTCTTACTATGTTTCGTTATTTTAGCTTTCTGGAATTTTTACTCAGTGATATCACGAGTCATATTCTTCCAATAATAATGTCTTTTGATTGTTGCTAAAGTTTTTGAAATGCCAGTATGACCTCCTTGTATGGGATCGTCATGGAAGTTAGACAAAATAGCTTCTTTATCTTTTTGTTTATCTATTAGGGTCACCGGGTTGAGTAGCGCTACTCTTAATGTTTTTAATATTTTATTTTTTGTTTATTCCTGATAACTCATCAGCTACATAGTTGTCTTTTCCCTTTAAGTCTTCAACTGTGAAATCATATTCTTCTAATTCGAGCCTCATACGTGTCAGTTTAGAACTGGGATAGACCATTGAGAAGAGGAATATTAAAGGTCTATGGTCTGTTTTTATTAAGAAATGTTTTCCATATATATATAGTTATAAATCCAATTGATTTTACAAAAGTTTCATTCTTAATTTGTGTAATAATTATTTTTTTTGATATTGACTTAAATTTATAGATAAGATATAGGGTTAAACTTATTAGTGTAATTATAAATGTTGTGGTAGTTATGATGTTAAATATTTTGTTATACGCAGTTTAGAAATGATTTGTTTAGCTTGGATATAAGAGATTGGTTCTAGTTTTGTTACATTGTTGGTTACATAAATATTTTGGGTATAATCTTGTAATGTATTTACTATTGATATTTCATTTAACTGCATAGCATAGTCGTATATTTTTATTATATTATTTCCTTCTATGAATATTTTATTTTGGTTACAATTTTGTTTTAAATTTGTTTTGGGCAAGTTCCAAGTTACGATTATATTGGGTTCTACATAACTAATTGAATTGGTTTTGAACATCTTTGTGTATTTGCATTCTGCTAGTATTTGTGTAATAATGCCAAGTATACACTCATTTATTTCTTGTTTTTTGGTTGATTTTGCATAAATTTTATTATTTTGAATATAGTAAGTTTATTGAATATTTTCTGTTAAAGTGTTATTATTTTCATCTGGATAGGATATAATTTTGAATAGCGATGTTTTAGATATTTGTCTCGGTATATGCGAAATTATTAATATTTCATTTGTGTCTGATTTTAACGAAGTAGATGTTTTTATGTTTAAAAGTTTTTCTGTATTTATTTTAAATATTTCTTGATGGTTTAAAAGTTTTGGATTAAATATTCCTAGTCTTGTCAACTGCATTCCTAACTCTATATCTTCTATGTATTCTGTAAAATGCTCTAAGTTGAACATTAGTATATTTAATTTTTTGTCTGCATCCTGTTGAATAGTAAGATTATTTAGAAGTTCTATATTTTAGTTGACTGCTTCAATGATATGATTAAGTTCATTATTTTGGGCGCTATTTGCTGATAGACTATCAATTTTTTGTTCAAGTTCTTCTTTATCGTATTGGTCTAGGGTGCCGAAAAGATATTTATGTGCTGTGCCTATTATGTTAATAAGTCCTCGCTTATTTCTCTTTATTATTTTTATGCCGTTCATTTCGCGATTTAATTTTTCGACTAAATACTGAATGTGGACTATGTTCTTATCTGGTTCTGACTGCTCAACCAGGTTGTTGTAAGTGGTTTGTATGTTGTTAAATTTACAGTTAAATAGTGATTTTCGAAATTTGAGGGTAAATCCATGGTTCCTGTTTTGAATACAAGATATCCATTAGGTGCCTTTTTGGGATTAATTTCAATGCTTTGATTATGCGTCAAGTGTACCATTGATAAGAGTAGAAATAGTAATGTTGGGATCACTAAAATTAATTAGTATTATAGCGAGTAAAACACGTCTATCTTTGGTGAGCTCTCCATAAAAACTGAGCCGCTCTCATTCTTTTTATTTGAATCTCTCTGTTCTTTTCTTTAAAGTGAGACAGCACGCTTCTCGTACTGTACCACTGCATAAAACTTAAAACTAATTTGTAACAAAGAAAAGAGTAAGATATACTTAATTCTAAACATGTTGCACTGGGGGAAAGAGTAAGATATACTTAATATTAATACATATTGCTACAATTCGGCCATTCTGACAGTAAGGATCACCTGATCCTAGTCTTCTTTATGACGACCTTTGATTCTCGTATTATAGTTGTGTGTACTGTTGTCATTCTTAGCGCTTTCCAATTTACTTATTTCTTTGCTTAACATACTGACTTTTTCTTTAACAGAATTTTCATTTACATTTAGGTTTGTAGTTATTTTTATCTGTTCATTCGTATTTTCATCTTTCTCTATATTTACGTTAACTTTATTAGTTTCATCTGACCAATTGAACCATGGCTTCATATTTGCTATAGAACAAATTCCAGTATAAGGAATCTTCGACTGCTGAAATCCGTCGACGTCACTTACAACGTATCGATCATTTTCGAGGCACTTAACGATTTTAAAAGGCCCTTTGAATCTCGGCACTAATTTTTTGGATACCCCTTTGTGAGTGTCAAAATTTTTAACTACCACATAGTCGCCCGGCTTAAAAACTTTTGGCCCTCGTCTTTTTCGATTCGCTAGACATTCATTATACTCTTGAAGTTTCTTTTCTTTTTCTTTAGCTTTTGCTCGTACCGACTCCAAATTTCTTTCCACAGACCTGTCTTCTAACAAGTAGTCTTTTAATTCATCTACTTGTCGTCCTTTTTGGCCGACGCCAAATAGTACGACACTTGGATGCTGTCCCAATGACCTATGAATAGTGTTATTCATGGTATACTCTTCTATCTGTATGGCCTGACCAAAACTAACATTTTCTTCTGAGGCTAATAATTTTGCCAACATAGGGCCTAGGCTTCTATTTATTCTTTCAACCTGGCCACTAGCTTGCGGCGAACCAGTTGCAATTTTGACATGTTGTATATTACAAGACTCTAAAAAGCTAGAAAATTCGTTAGACGTAAAACACGTTCCACGATCCGACACTATGCACTTTGGCCTACTATAGGATCTAAAATACTCTTTAAGTGCTTCTATTGCTTCCTTAGATTTTGTGGTTTTCGCTAAGTAAAGTCTGACAAATTTCGTACACGCGTCAACCACCACTAACACGTGTTTCTTTGTGCTTCCTTTGACATCGATTGGTCCGAAGTGATCGATATGAACCACTTCGAATGGCACATCAGGTTTAGGTATATTGTGGATATGACCCTCTTGTTTTCCATTTTTTGACGATAAGACTATACACTTTAGGCAATTATTTACATGTTGTTCTACTTTTTTCCGTAACTTTGGAAACCAATACGACTTTGTGATAACTTCTACAACTTTGTCTATGCCTGTGTGGCTTAACTCATTATGATATTTAAACAGGACATGTGACTCCATATTTTTCGGGACGTAAAAAAGCAAGGCAACCATTTTGTAGTTTTTTATAAATTAAACCGTTTCGCATTTCATACGAACTGTGTTCAGACATTGACTTTTATCTTAAAATTTCATCATCTTGGTTCTGACATATTACTAAGTTATCTTCAAATGAGTTAGTTTCCACAACCATAATGTTAGTATTTCTACTTAAAGCATCTACATGTTGCATTCTCGTTGCCGGCCTATGCTCTATAATAATCGTAGTTTTCTAACTCTAGAGCCCAACGGGCTATTCTGGGGTTATCTTCTCTTTTGCTAAGTGTCAATGTAAGCGAGTTACAATCTGTCGCGATCTTGAAATGCTTTCCCTGCAAATATACACGAAATCGTTTTAACGAATAAATTATCGCCAATGTTTCTAACTCAAAGCTATGATATCTAGATTCCACATCGGTAGTTCTTTTAGAAAAATAGAAATAGAAAATAGAAATTATGTTTTTCCTGCAAGTCTATCCAACAGATCATCAAGTCATGGATTAACTTAATACTTTCGGCCATTGACTCTTTACACAGATCATCGTCAAGCTGCAGTACAATTTTAGCTTTACATATTTTCATAAAATCTCTACCTAACAGTATTGGACTTCCCATAGACTCGTTGGAAACAATCAGTAGTCGAACGCAAACATTTTTATTTAATATTTCAACGTAACATAAAATACTTCCAAAGACTTCAAGTTTACTTTTTATTTAAACCAAAATATGCATGTTCAGGACCGGGTTCCAATTTAATTTCATCTGAAACGAACTCCTTTTTAATTAAGCTAACTGCGCTTCCCGAGTCTATGAGGAATCCTAGGGAAAATACATCATTACCTATGTAAACTTTTACAACTCTTATATTATCCAAACTTACTGATATTGCTGCGGGCTTCTTATTATTTTGACTGCAGTCTGCCACTCGGTGACCCATTTCACCACATCCAAAGCAAGCACCAGTTGCTCTTATTGGTTTGTTACAGTCGGCTGCTAGGTGACCCAGGCAGTTACAGTTGAAGCACCTGAATGTGGGCTTCTTCTTTGCGGAAACATTTGGCAGAGACACAGGTTTTTCCCGCTGCAGCACTATGTTGACAAATGCTGCCAACACGTCATCCTTAGACCCAAAACGCTGCATACAAGCCATCTCTCGCAAGTGACGGTCTGGTATCCCGTCAACAATATACTCGACCATCTCGTCCTCCAGCAAACGCAAGCCGCCAGCCAAGCCAACTTTGTCGTTAAAGTAATTCAGGAACGGTTCGTCGACGCACCACTTGCGTGCCTCAAACTCTCGTCGAATTATTACATTGGTCTTCTTTGATCCGAAGACTTCTCCCATGGCATCGAATATGGTTTTCACAGGCTGACACAAACACTCAGGGTTTGAGTGTATCCAATCCAAAGCTTTGCCCTTTAGTTTACCGAAGACAAGCAAACGTAAATTATTTTCGTTCAAGTTGAATGATCTTTCCAAATGAAGCACGGAAGATATCCAACTATAAACATTTCCATTACCGTCAAAATCGAGTACAAAATCTTTCACATCTTTGGCCAAGACCTGGTCACCTGTCTTCGTCGCCAGCCAGCTGCTTGAGTGGCCAGACTCAGGGTTGCCAGCAAGGCGCAAAAACTCGTTCTCTCTACGAACCAGTTCGATTTGTTTGCAAAGTAGTTCCAGCTTTTTTTCCAAAGTGTACTTTACTATGTTTTCTTCTTTTTGGTTCTCTTCATTCGACTTCTCATTTGTTCCGTTGCGCTCTCCGTCGTTACTCTTTTCATTTGACTTCTCATTTGTTGCGTTGCGCTCTCCGTTGTTGCTCTTTTCATTTGACTTCTCATTTGTTGCTTTCGATATTTCTTGCGGTTCATTCAGAATGCTTTCGTTTTCTGTCTGCGTCTCGCTTTCTGCATCGTTTTGTTCATTTTCTGCTTCGTTCTGTTTGTTTTCTGCTTCGTTCTGTTCGTTTGCCGTTACTTCTTGCTGCTGTTGACCTTGGAACAAGTCTGCCTCGAAATTTTGCGTCTGACCGGTGCCATCGTCCGATGTATACAAAATGCTCTTTAGGTGCTCCAAGCAATCTTTTTCAGGGGGGATCCGCGCGTTTACTTAGTCCTCCGTTAGGAGCAGCTCCATCTTTTGGATGTTGCCCTCTCGCTACAGGGCTGAGTTGGTTTAAACGTTCGGCTAGCACATTTTGAGTGCCAGTATCTGGTAAACCTAGGTTTTTGCACCAGATTTGTAGCTGGGACTTCGAAAAATCATCAGGATTTATTGAATCCATTATTGTTTTTATATATTATTTTTCTCTTTCATAAATTTAAGCTTTTTCACTGTTTTTTTTTTTTTTTCACTGGCTTAACTATGACCACTTGTGAAATTATAGCGAGTAAAACACGACTGTCTTTGGTGAGCTCTCCATAAAAACTGAGCCGCTCTCATACTTCTTATTTGAATCTCTCTGTTCTTTACTTTAAAGTGAGACATCACGCTTCTCGTACTCTACCACTGCATAAAACTTAAAACTAATTTGTAACAAAGAAAAGAGTAAGATATACTTAATTCTAAACATATTGCACTGGGGGAAAGAGTAAGATATACTTAATATTAATACATATTGCTACAATATTTTCATAAAATCTCTACCTAACAGTATTGGACTTCCCATAGACTCGTTGGAAACAATCAGTAGTCGAACGCAAACATTTTTATTTAATATTTCAACGTAACATAAAATACTTCCAAAGACTTCAAGTTTACTTTTATTTAAACCAAAATATGCATGTTCAGGACCGGGTTCCAATTTAATTTCATCTGAAACGAACTCCTTTTTAATTAAGCTAACTGCGCTTCCCGAGTCTATGAGGCATCCTAGGGAAAATACATCATTACCTATGTAAACTTTTACAACTCTTATATTATCCAAACTTACTGATATTGCTGCGGGCTTCTTATTATTTTGACTGGAGTCTGCCACTCGGTGACCCATTTCACCACATCCAAAGCAAGCACCAGTTGCTCTTATTGGTTTGTTACAGTCGGCTGCTAGGTGACCCAGGCAGTTACAGTTGAAGCACCTGAATGTGGGCTTCTTCTTTGCGGAAACATTTGGCAGAGATACAGGTTTTTCCCGCTGCAGCACTATGTCGACAAATGCTGCCAACACGTCATCCTTAGACCCAAAACGTTGCATACAAGCCATCTCTCGCAAGTGACGGTCTGGTATTCCGTCAACATTATACTCGACCATCTCGTCCTCCAGCAAACGCAAGCCGCCAGCCAAGCCAACTTTGTCGTTAAAGTAATTCAGGAACGGTTCGTCGACGCACCACTTGCGTGCCTCAAACTCTCGTCGAATTATTACATTGGTCTTCTTTGATCCGAAGACTTTTCCCATGGCATCGAATATGGTTTTCACAGGCTGACACAAACACTCAGGGTTTGAGTGTATCCAATCCAAAGCTTTGTTCTTTAGTTTACCGAAGACAAGCAAACGTAAATTATTTTCGTTCAAGTTGAATGATCTTTCCAAATAAAGCACGGAAGATATCCAACTATGAACATTTCCATTACCGTCAAAATCGAGTACAAAATCTTTCACAACTTTGGCCAAGACCTGGTCACCTGTCTTCGTTGCCTGCCAGCTGCTTGAGTGGCCAGACTCAGGGTTGCCAGCAAGGCGCAAAAACTCGTTCTCTCTACGAACCAGTTCGATTTGTTTGCAAAGTAGTTCCAGCTTTTTTTCCAAAGTGTACTTTACTATGTTTTCTTCTTTTTGGTTCTCTTCATTCGACTTCTCATTTGTTCCGTTGCTCTCTCCGTTGTTACTCTTTTCATTTTACTTCTCATTTGTTGCGTTGCGCTCTCCGTTGTTGCTCTTTTCATTTGACTTCTCATTTGTTGCTTTCGATATTTCTTGCGGTTCATTCAGAATGTTTTTTGTCGTTTTCTGTCTGCGTCTCGCTTTCTGCATCGTTTTGTTCATTTTCTGCTTCGTTCTGTTTGTTTTCTGCTTCGTTCTGTTCGTTTGCCGTTACTTCTTGCTGCTGTTGACCTTGGAACAAGTCTGCCTCGAAATTTTGCGTCTGACCGGCGCCATCGTCCGATGTATACAAAATGCTCTTTAGGTGCTCCAAGCAATCTTTTTCAGGGGGGATCCGCGCGTTTACTTAGTCCTCCGTTAGGAGCAGCTCCATCTTTTAGATGTTGCCCTCTTGCTACAGGGCTGAGTTGGTTTAAACGTTCGGCTAGCACATTTTTAGTGCCAGTATCTGGTAAACCTAGGTTTTTGCACCAGATTTGTAGCTGGGACTTCGAAAAATCATCAGGACATATTGAATCCATTATTGTTTTTTAATATTTTATTTCTCTTTGATAAATTTTCTTCTTTTTGGTTCTCTTCATTCGACTTCTCATTTGTTCCGTTGCGCTCTCCGTTGTTACTCTTTTCATTTGACTTCTCATTTGTTGCGTTGCGCTCTCCGTTGTTGCTCTTTTCATTTGACTTCTCATTTGTTGCTTTCGATATTTCTTGCGGTTCATTCAGAATGTTTTTTGTCGTTTTCTGTCTGCGTCTCGCTTTCTGCATCGTTTTGTTAATTTTCTGCTTCGTTCTGTTCATTTTCTGCTTCGTTCTGTTCGTTTGCCGGTACTTCTTGCTGCTGTTGACCTTGGAACAAGTCGATGTATACAAAATGCTCTTTAGGTGCTCCAAGCAATCTTTTTCAGGGGGATCCGCGCGTTTACTTAGGCCTCCGTTAGGAGCAGCTCCATCTTTTGGATGTTGCCCTCTCGCTATAGGGCTGAGTTGGTTTAAACGGTCGGCTAGCACATTTTTAGTGCCAGTATCTAGTAAACCTAGGTTTTTGCACCAGATTTGAAGCTGGGACTTCGAAAAATCATCAGGATTTATTGAATATGTTTTTTAATATTTTTTTTCTCTTTTGCATAAATTATAGCTTTTTCACTGTTTTTTTTTTCACTGGGTAAACTATGACCACTTCTGAAATTATAGCGAGTAAAACACGTCTGTCTTTGGTGAGCTCTCCATAAAAAACTGAGCCGCTCTCATTCTTTTTATTTGAATCTCTCTGTTCTTTTCTATAAAGTGAGACAGCACGTTTCTCGTACTGTACCACTGCATAAAACTTAAAACTAATTTGTAACAAAGAAAAGAGTAAGATATACTTAATTCTAAACATATTGCACTGGGGGAAAGAGTAAGATATACTTAATATTAATACATATTGCTACAGTATATTTACTTTGATGAGTTTTCTTTTTCTTATTGAATTTCGATTTGTAGTGTGTTGTTTGTTTCAATATAATGTTTGTCGTCAACTTGGGTAATTTCACCTGTTTTCTTTAAGGGTGTTGTCGTTTTTTGATCTAACTATAGGGGCTTTTTTATACTGTGTATTTATTTCAAAATCGTTCCTATTTTCATTTAATTTATCAATTTGTTTTGCTTTGTTAGCTTGTGTATTATAAAGAGGTGTGCCTGCGTGAATAAAAATATCTGCTGGTGTACTGTTTGTCGTTAGATGCTTGGTTTTATGCTTATATGTGTAAAGGATAGTTTCAAATTTAGTTTGTTTGTCTTTTATACTAGATTCTGCATTAATAACTCTTAGCTTTTCGTTTACAGTCCTGTGGAATCTTTCCACGTCTGAACACCATTTTTGCTCGATGTTATACTTATATTAACGTTTTCTGATTGTAGCCAATTTTGAAGAGCTATGCAAATGAAAGCTGAGTCCTTATCTGCTTTGATTTCTAAGGGTTTACCCATATCGTTAAAGATTTTTAAATGTATGTTTTGCCGGCTCGAGTTCAAATTTTCTTTTATGAATAAAACAAAATAATAATATTATGTGTTGCTCTTTTCTGATATATTTCGACCTCTGATTGGTGGTAGTCTTCAGGACAACTATAAAAACATTTAGTTGTGATTAACTTTAACATAACATAATTTAACAACAAGAAACACCTACTTATTTTTACACGTCCGCACACTGTGACGTGGAGCTACACACTGACTTGTCCCTAATAAATGCCCTGTCTGTATCTACCTTATAATAAAGTCTTATATTTGTCGGTGTATTTGTTATGTGCAGCATCTCCAAAGTATAACGTTTGTTGTAATGTTGTTCTTGGTCTATTATGTTTACATCGTCAAAATTTGGGGAATGTCCACTGACAGCACAGTGCGCCATAAGTGCCGTTTTTTGTATATTGGAGTGTTGCCGAAGTTTATAGTCAGATCTATGTTGTGATAGTCTAGTTTTTAGCCTCGATTTGTTTGTCCCTATATACATCACAGCTTTTGTCCCGTTGCACGGTATTTTATATACTACTTTACTCTTGTCCATTGTATCAATCTTGCTTTTTGTCCTGTTGAAAATACTCCGTAGCGTGTTGTTGGGTTCATAGCAATCGGAGTTTGCCAATCTTTCCGACAGTTGTGGGACATATGTGACAGACATAAAGCGTTTTGTCGAAACCTTTTTATTGGTTTTCTTATTGTTGGATTTTAGTAAAGTTCTTTCTTATGGTGTAGTTTGGAAAGTCATTATCCTTTAAAATTCGTCGTATTTCTTTCCTCGTTTCTTCGTGAAAAATTGGGTCCGATATGTTGAGCATCCGTTGTATACAACCTCTTGCTGTATTCATTATCATCGACTTCGGATGTTTGGAGTTGAAGTTGATGATTCGTCCTGATGATGTTGGCTTTTGTACCATTTTAATTTTAGCTCGTTTCCTCGTCTGTGTATTGATGCGTCTAGATATGTCAATTTGTTGTCATTTTCTAACTCTATTGTAAACTTTATGTTTCTGTCAAATGAATTTAGGTTGTCAAGTGTGTTTTGGATCTCGTCTTCTTTAATTATGGCAAAAAGGTCATCTACATATTTCGTCATAACTCTAGGTGGTCGCTGCAGTGTTCTAATCATTTTGTCTAAGAGTTCTTCCATAATTATATCGGCTATTATTGGTGATGCTGGTGAGCCCATAGGCATTCCTTTTAGTTGTGTGTATATCTTGTCCTTGTATTTAAAATATCTGTTCTCTTGTATACAAAAACGTACTATTTCCATGAATGTTGATTTTGGAATGTTAGTGTGCGCTTTTATTTTTATCCACTTTTCCCTAATATTGTCAAGTGACAATTCTATCGGAATACTTGGAAAAAGTGAGACTACGTCAAATGATATCAATCGTTCATCATCGCAAATAAATGTGTCATTGATCCTTGTCTTAAATTCTGAGGCGTTCTTTACGTTGTATGTTGAGTCCGCTGTTATATTTTTTTAATATGTTGACTATGTATTTACATAGTCCGTATGATGGAGAACCAATTGATGAGCAGATTGGTCTCAATGGCGTACCTTCTTTATGAATTTTATGTAATCCATATATTCTTGGTGGAATTGATGTGTTTATTATAAGCTTATTTCGTTCGGTCCGCGAAATAAGTTCTTGTTTGTATAATTTTTCCACCAATTCGTTGTTTCTGGTCTGTAGTCTAGTGGTCGGGTCCTTCCTTCCTTCGGCTATCGTTCTCTCACTCTTCATGAATGTTTTAAAATCATTTTCGTCCAGCTGTTCTTGTAACTTTTTTGTTGCTTTTTCCTTCTGTTTGTGTTGTCTGGCTTACTGTTTTATTAATAAGCTTAATATCTTCGTGTTAAAATTATGAGTATGTCTTTCTAATATTTTGTTAATGTCCGAATATGTGTCAGTATCTTTTGTGAAAATCCTATAGTATTTTGAGTTATTGCTAATAAATTTTGGGACTAATTTTTATTTCCTACATTTTAAGAGAAATTTTATGCTAGACTTAAGTTTTACTGATTTTTTTTGTTGTTGATTGGTACCTGTTAATCTCCGTCTTATATTTGCTATTGTTGGACTTAATTTCTGCATAAGAAATGGTGTTGGAATATGCTTTCGGCGTGCCTTCCGTTCAAGTTAATTGTTGATTTTTTGCCGTCTTTTATTGTTAAATGTATGTTTTGCCGGCTGGAGGTCAAACTTTCTTTTGTGAATAAAACAAAATAATAATATTTTGTGTTGTTCTTTTCCGATATATGTATAAGACGACCACCGATGAGTGGTCGAAATATATCGGAAAAGAACAACACAAAATATTATTATTTTGTTTTATTCACAAAAGAAAATTCGACTTCGAGACTAGAATTACAATCAGCCACACACATTGTAGAAAAACACTTGTAATTAACTCAAAATATCACAACGGCAGGATGTCAAGTGGCCGAAGCCGTGCCCAAAATAATAATAATTTTCAACCCCCGAAATCTTGGGTTTGAGTCTCATTAGAATAAGATATTTTAAGAACAATTGTTACCTCCTAGAGCCTAAGATTCCGTATATAAACTACATACTTTTGTTAATAAAATCAGTTCATATTTTTAATTCAACGAATGAAGATTGGGTTATTCTTCTCCTCCGGATTCCCTATTCATTTTGGTCCTTCGAGCCGGATGGATCATGTTTGGTCCTTCGAGAAAAAGGAACTCTGTAGTTTTCCCCACCAGTGGTAAGAGACTCAGAGAATGAATCAGACCCTTAAGAGTTTGAGATCTTATGCAAATGTAAATGCTAAGACCAAATAAGAAAGAACTCTGTAGTTTTCCCCACCAGTGGTAAGAGACTCAGAGGTTCAACCAGCTCCTTAAGAGTTTGAGATCTAATGCAAGTGTAAATGCTTAGACCAGCTAAAGGTAGCAAAATAAAAAACTCTTGTTTTCCCCACCAGTGGTAAGAGACAGAGTATAAAATTAAAGCAAAATAGTGCTTAATAAATAAAAAATGCGTGCGTCTGAATTTAAAGGCAGTTTGGCTAGTGGAGCAACTGTAGTATCTTCGGCGGCGGGAGAGTTTTTTATCCGATCTTAAAGGCAGTTTGGCTAGTGGAGCAACTGTAGTAATTTCGGCAGTAGGTGTTTTTTTGGTGTTTGGCGTTTTCGAAGCCGTAATATCGAAAGTATAACAAATATATTGAGTGTGTATGTACACTAATATCGTTGCAAACTCTGTATGTAGTTGCAAGTATGCAACAAAGATCACCAGCAGAGCAATGAAACAGTTGCAATTAGGCAACAAAGGACAGCAGAAGAGCAATGAAATAGTTGCAAAGAAGCAGCACGTTAGCAGCAGAGCAACAACATAGTTGCAGATACGAAAAGGATAGTGCCAGGTGGCCGCAGGAGCAGATCGACGAGGCGAGCGGAGTCCGAACGAGTTTAAGGAGAGGCGAGCGGAGGCAAAGCATGGTTTTTTTTAACAATTTAAAGGTCGATTAAATCAAAAACTAACTAAATACTATAAAAATAAACTCCAGAACGTCATATTTGGCGGCCCTTTGCAGAATGTTTAAGAATAAACATCGTGTTCATCTGAAGCGGCTTCACCAAATCAGATGCACTAAAGAAAACATAATACAACTGTACTTTTGTCACAAACAAGTAATCTAGCATATGACTAGAATTACAATCAGCCACAGACATTGTAGAAAAAAACTTGTAATTAACTCAAAATATCACAACGGCAGGATGTCAAGTGGCCGAAGCCGTGCCCAAAATAATAATAATTTTCAACCCCCGAAATCTTGGGTTTGAGTCTCATTAGAATAAGATATTTTAAGAACAATTGTTACCTCCTAGAGCCTAAGATTCCCTATATAAACTCCATACTTTTGTTAATAAAATCAGTTCATATTTTGAATTCAACGAATGAAGATTGGGTTATTCTTCTCCTCCGGATTCCCTATTCACCATGGCTTATGCAGAAATTAAGTCCAACTATAGCAAATATAAGACGGAGATTAACAAGTACCAATCAACAACAAAAAACTCAGTAAAACTTAAGTCTAGTATAAAATTTCTCTTAAAATGTAGGAAATCAAAATTAGTCCCAAAATTTATTAGCAATAACTCAAAATACTATAGGATTTTCACAAAAGATACTGACACATATTCGGACATTAACAAAATATTAGAAAGACATACTCATAATTTTAACACGAAGATATTAAGCTTATTAATAAAATAAAAACATAACATACTAACAAAGAGAAGGAAAAAAGCAACAAAAAAGTTACAAGAACAGCTGGACGAAAATGATTTTAAAACATTCTCCATCATACGGACTATGTAAATACATAGTCAACATATTAAAAAATATAACAGCAGACTCAACATACAACGTAAAGAACGCCTCAGAATTTAAGACAAGGATCAATGACACATTTATTTGCGATGATGAACGATTGATATCATTTGACGTAGTCTCACTTTTTCCAAGTATTCCGATAGAATTGGCACTTGACAATATTAGGGAAAAGTGGATAAAAATAAAAGCGCACACTAACATTCCAATTGTATACAAGAGAACAGATATTTTAAATACAAGGACAAGATATACACACAACTAAAAGGAATGCCTATGGGCTCACCAGCATCACCAATAATAGCCGATATAATTATGGAAGAACTCTTAGACAAAATGATGAGAACATTGCAGCGACCACCTAGAGCTATGACGAAATATGTAGATGACCTTTTTGCCATAATTAAAGAAGACGAGATCCAAAACACACTTGACAACCTAAATTCATTTGACAGAAACATAAAGTTTACAATAGAGTTAGAAAATGACAACAAATTGACATATCTAGACGCATCAATACACAGACGAGGAAACGAGCTAAAATTAAAATGGTACAAAAAGCCAACATCATCAGGACGAATCATCAACTTCAACTCCAAACATCCGAAGTCGATGATAATGAATACAGCAAGAGGTTGTATACAACGGATGCTCAACATATCGGACCCAATTTTTCACGAAGAAACGAGGGAAAGAAATACGACGAATTTTAAAGGATAATGACTTTCCAAACTACACCATAAGAAAGAACTTTACTAAAATCCAACAATAAGAAAACCAATAAAAGGTTTCGACAAAACGCTTTATGTCTGTCACATATGTCCCACAACTGTCGGAAAGATTGGCAAACTCCGATTGCTATGAACCCAACAACACGCTACGGAGTATTTTCAACAGGACAAAAAGCAAGATTGATACAATGGACAAGAGTAAAGTAGTATATAAAATACCGTGCAACGGGACAAAAGCTGTGATGTATATAGGGACAAACAAATCGAGGCTAAAAACTAGACTATCACAACATAGATCTGACTATAAACTTCGGCAACACTCCAATATACAAAAAACGGCACTTATGGCGCACTGTGCTGTCAGTGGACATTCCCCAAATTTTGACGATGTAAACATAATAGACCAAGAACAACATTACAACAAACGTTATACTTTGGAGATGCTGCACATAACAAATACACCGACAAATATAAGACTTAATTATAAGGTAGATACAGACAACTGCGCGCATTTATACAGGCATTTATTAGGGACAAGTCAGTGTGTAGCTCCACGTCACAGTGTGCGGACGTGTAAAAATAAGTAGGTGTTTCTTGTTGTTATATTATGTTATGTTAAAGTTAATCACAATTAAATGTTTTCATAGTTGCCCTGAAGACGACCACCGATGAGTGGTCGAAATATATCGGAAAAGAACAACACAAAATATTATTATTTTGTTTTATACACAAAAGAAAAAATTTGACCTCGAGCCGGCAAAACATACATTAAACAATAAAAGGTCGCAAAAAATCAACAATTATAATTTATATATATTCTTGATCAGGATCAACAGTCGAGTCGATCTAGCCATGTCCGTCTGTCCGTCCGTCCGTATGAAACATCCGAAGTCGATGATAATGAATACAGCAAGAGGTTGTATACAACGGATGCTCAACATATCGGACCCAATTTTTCACGAAGAAACGAGGAAAGCAATACGACGAATTTTAAAGGATAATGACTTTCCAAACTACACCATAAGGACTTTACTAAAATTCAACAATAAGAAAACCAATAAACAGGTTTCGACAAAACGCTTTATGTCTGTCACATATGTCCCACAACTGTCGGAAAGATTGGCAAACTCCGATTGCTATGAACCCAACAACACGCTACGGAGTATTTGCAACAGGACAAAAAGGAAGATTGATACAATGGACAAGAGTAAAGTAGTATATAAAATACCGTGCAACGGGACAAATGAAGAAAGCTGTGATAAAATGTATATAGGGACAACCAAATTGAGGCTAAAAACTAGACTATCACAACATAGATCTGACTATAAACTTCGGCAACACTCCAATATACAAAAAACGGCACTTACGGCCCACTTTTGGTAGTTTCAAAAGATAAATACCATTTCTGTTCATGAATCTAGTACATAAGTCAATTATCATTTTTGTTGTATAAAGAGATGGTCACACTCTGTATAAAAACGATGGCGAAGAAAAACGTGCCTAAAAGAATCAACATAAAATTCTCCTTCGAGCCGGATCATTAACGCGCATAATACAGTCCACAATAGTTAATAAAAATGTGGAGTTGCCCAAAAGTGGTAGAAAAGAAATTGGAGGCGTTGAAGTCGCAAGAATTGCGCGACGTTCATTTCGCCATATATACAAAATTTGTTAGAGATAATTTCGTGAAGCGCGAATTACGAAAATTCAAGGGTTTACCTTACGATTCCAAAAAAGAGGCTGGAACACATCGACTGCATCTCGAAAGAGCTGGGCGCAAACGCTTTGCAACGAGTATGACAATTCCTAGAAATTTCGCCGCAAGAAGGGATAGACTGTACCGAGATGGCCTCAAAAATTTATGACGCCATTTCGTACGAAACTTCTGGCAAATCAAGCGGGAACGTCATACAAGCATCAAACGCAAACCAGTCCGAGAACCAGTTCGAAAACATGAACCAGTTGGAAGTACTAAAGGGAATAGAAGCCATCGATGTAGAAAACGTGGAGCTTCAAGACGATATCTCAAAAAAGGAAATATTGATGCTTGGTGTAAAAAGAAAGCTAAGCAAAGCCCAAACTGGGGGCGCTTCTGCTGACGTCATCGAAGAGCATGAATATGAAATACAACAGCTGTCATTAGAGGAGAAAGTTCTGAATGCACGCGCGGAAGCTTTGGTGAGCAAAAAACATACTTGACATTTTGTTGATGTCGGCCAAGGAGCCATCGAAAATTCCAGTCATTTTGGACAACATATATGAAGCTCCAGAAAATGTGGCGTTCGAACTGATGGCAAAAGCACAGGAAATAAAATATGTAAAGATCCCAATTATTTACAAGTTTGTTAAATGCTCATGTACATACCGAAACCGGTGTTGTAGTATCGATTGTTAGTAATAAGTATCGATTGTTAGTAATAAGTATCGATTGTTAGTACTAAGTATCGATTGTTAGTATTTTAAGTATCGATGGTATATATTGGTACGCGACCTAAGGTCACACTAGAGCGTGGCGTCTTTCGTTCTTCTTCCGGCAACCACCAAACCAGACAGACATACAGCTGCTCATCAGGAAAAGAAATCTTTTGCCATCGATACTTATACATTTATCTTTCAGAAAATAAATACGCGATTAAAACTCAGAAGTGGGATGACCACCCGAAAGGAGACATATTTAGGGACGCGGCACGCCACGCGTTCCACATCGAGGACGGCCGCCTCCACGCCCACCGCTACAGGTGCCCCCACTGCCGTGACGACTGCTGCAGTACCGACGGCCACTGGAGCCGCCGCTGCTGCGCCTGCTGCTACACTACCGAGAGCCGCCGCGCAAACTATGGACAGACGCGCCTCGGCCAGGCACGCCGCTGCTGGTCCAACTGCCGACACATCCGCCCCTGCCGGGCCAACCGCTGACATGCCCGCCCCCGCCGCTGCCGCAACTGCCCCTGCTGGGCCAACTGCCGCCACACTCGCTCCTGCTGGACCCGTTGCTGCCGCGTCCGCCCCTGCTGGGCCAACGGCTGCCATACTCGCCCATGTTGGGCCAACGGCTGACACATCCGCCCCTGCCGGGCCAACCGCTGACATGCCCGCCCCTGCTGGACTAACTGATGCCCCTGCTGGGCCAACTGCTGACACATCCGCCCCCTGCCGGGCCAACCGCTGACATGCTCGCCCCCGCCAGGCCAACTGTGGCCATACGAGCCCCTGCTGGACTAACTGATGCCCCTGCTGGGCCAACTGCTGACACATCCGCCCCTGCCGGGCCAACCGCTGACATGCTCGCCCCCGCCGGGCCAACTGCGGCCATACGAGCCCCTGCTGGACTAACTGATGCCCCTGCTGGGTCAACCGCTGCCACACCCGCTCCTGCTGGGCCAACTGCCGTCATACTCGCCCCTGCTGGAGCGCCCGCTGCCGCCACTGCACCCGATGCCGCCATTGTGCCCGCCGCCGCCACTGTGCCCGCTGCCGCCATTACATCCGCTACCACCCTAATTGCTGCTGCTGCCGCCGCCACTGTGCCCGCCGCCGCCACTGTGCCCGCCGCCGCCATTGAGCCCGCCGCCGCCATTGCACCCGCTGCCGCCACTGTGCCCGCTGCCGCCATTGCGCCCGCCGCCGCCAGTGTGCCCGCCGCCGCCAATGCACCCGCTGCCGCCATTGTGCCCGCCGCTACCATCGCACCCGCTGCCGCCATTGTGCCCGCCGCTACCATTGCACCCGCTGCCGCCACTGTGCCCGCTGCCGCCACTGTGCCCGCTGCCGCCATTGCGCCTGCCGCCGTCATTGCGCCCGCCGCCGCCATTGTGCCCGCCGCCGCCATTGTGCCCGCCGCCGCCATTGTGCCCGCCGCCGCCAATGCACCCGCTGCCGCCATTGTGCCCGCCGCTACCATTGCACCCGCTGCCGCCACTGTGCCCGCTGCCGCCATTGCGCCCGCCGCCGCCAATGCACCCGCTGCCGCCATTACATCCGCTACCACCTTAATTGCTGCTGCTGCCGCCGCCGCTGCTGCCGCACGCGCACCGGCCGCATCCGCCGCTGCCGCCGCCGCCACTGCTGTACCCGCCTCCGCTGCCGCCACATCCATTACGGTACCTGCCGCTGCTGCCACTTCCACTGTATCCGTCGATTATATGTCTGCCATGTGGGCTGCAGCCTCGCTCGCCGCCCCCTGTCACTGGTCCCAACGCGGAACCATGGGAAGAGGTGCCCGCTTCAGTGCCCTCCGTATCTACTGCCGCAGCCGCCATCACACCGGCCACTTCCGCCTCCCCCAGCCTGGATGAGCAACTAGCGACGCTGCAGAAACAACACGAGTTGCTACAGTTACAACATCAAATCCTCAAACTGCAGCAGGGAATCGACGAGTTCCAAGCTCCAAGGCAGCAAGTCAGTGACGTGAGTGTCATTGAGAGCATGGTGGCTCGATTCTCGGCAGATACCGCATACGATGTGAAAAAATGGCTGAGCGATCTGGAAGACGCATTCGATATTCTACAGTTAAACGACCGTCTACGTTTGGTCGCATGCCGTCGTATGCTGGAAGGTACGGCGGCGGTACTGCTGCGCACGGTATCGGTGCACAGCTATGAAGAACTGAAGGCAATCCTCTTGCGGGAATTTGGACGCTCGTGTAGCGTCGAGGAGGTGTACCACGCTCTGCGTGGCCGGCGCATCAAGGCAGGCGAGGGATGTTTGAGGTTCGCAATCGAAATGCAGGAGATTGCCAGGAATGCTCCAATTCCGGAGAACGAGCTGGTCGACCTGATCATCGACGGATTGCGGGACAGCTCTACTCGAGTCGGTATGCTGTACTCAGCTCGGACGGTGGCTGAACTGAAGCCCCTACTGGAACGCTACGAGCGCCTCCGTATTCCGGCCGCTGCCTCCAGACAAGGCAACAGCGTGAAAGCGCGGCCAACAACAACTCCCGTAGCGCTTGATTCGGGCAGTCCAAAGAGTTTCATCCGTAAATCTGAAGTCCCCTCCAACTGCCGTCTTGCCGTGGCCTTGGAAATGGCCAACTTCTGTCCCTAGGCCAAGTCCAGTGTAGGGTTCGCCTCTGCAACACCCAGACGATACATACGTTTGAGGTCCTGACGAACCAAGCAACCGAACTACCGATGATTATCGGTAGAGATCTTTTGTATAAAATTAATATTAGACTTTGTAAATTGAAAGAACCGAGTTATGAAAAAGAATCGTTGATACTCATAAATAAACCGACTGAATGTATAAATCCAAAACTTACTGCTGTTCTGAAGTCTTTTAAAATATTGAGGAAAGATCCGCACGACAGGAATGAGATTGTATCTGCCGAAGTGTTGTCTGATTCCCCCCTTCTAGAAACTTCTGCTGTACCTTTGGAAACACTGAATGATGCACTTATGGCGATAAATGCCATTGAGATCCCTACCGTCAGTGAGATAGACTTTGATATAGAGCCCACGTTACGAGAAGAGCAAACCGCAGCCCTGAAATCTATTATTTCCACTTCATATGTACAAGTTGATCCAGATTTAATCAAGCCCATGAACTATGAGATGAAAATAGAATTGACTAGCCAAACTCCGATTTTCTGCCGCCCCCGCCGTCTGTCGCACCACGAACGCATCGAGGTGCGTGAGATTTGTGATGATCTCTTGAAAGCTGGCATTATTCGCCACAGTAGTTCCCCTTACGCTGCCGCGATTGTCCCTGTACGCAAGAAGGACAACACCGTAAGAAAGTGCGTAGATTATCGCCCGTTGAACAAAATTACAGTTCGAGATCATTTTCCGATTCCCCTGCTAGATGATTGCATTGAACATCTGGGTGGTAAATCATTCTTCACTATCTTGGACTTGAAGAACGGTTTCCACCATGTAAAAATGCACCCAGACTCAATCAAATACACGGCCTTTGTAACCCCGATGGCCAGTTTGAATATGTACGCATGCCCTTCGGACTTTGTAATGGCCCTTCCGTGTTCGCGAGATTCGTTTATTTTGTCCTCAAGGAATTTATAAACCGAGGCCAACTGGTGATATATATGGACGACATTCTAGTCGCGTCGCATGACTTTGAAACTATGCCTGAAGCTGACGAAATGCCGTTTTGCGTATAGGGAACTAGAGTACTTGGGCTACTTAGCCAATTCCGCCGGTATCACGCCTAAACCACCTCATATCCAGGCGATACGGGATTTGCCCATCCCAAGGGATAGCAAGGAATTAGAGCGTTGCCTAGGCCTATTCTCATACTTCCGTCGATTTGTATCAGGTTTCGCTAAGATTGCGTGTCCGCTGTCCCGATTGTTAAGAAAAGAGACCCCTTATGTCTTCTCCAATGAATGCCGTGAAGCCTTCCGAACACTGAAATTGAAATTGATCAAATCCCCCGTGTTATCTATTTACAACCCGAAGTCTGAAACAGAGTTACACTGCGATGCTAGTTCAATTGGTTTCGGAGCAGTGCTCCTCCAGAAACAAACAGACGGTAAATTACACCCAGTGTCCTACTTCTCTAAGACGGCCTCCGCCGCTGAATCGAAACTACACAGTTATGAGTTAGAGACGTTAGCTATAGTGTATTCCTTGAAACGTTTTGAGACATACCTTAAGTTCATCCCGTTCAAAATCGTGACCCATTGTAATTCCATTGCACTGACACTGAGAACTGGTGGACATTCCGCCAAGATTGCTCGCTGGGCCCTACTGCTGGAAAACTATAACTATAACTACCTCGACTTCCAACTGCAGCTAACCCAGAACCAGGACCCTGAGATTGTCAAACTCCGAGATGAGTTAGAGAAACATGAGATAGCGGATTTCGAACTGCGAGATGGAGTAGTGTACCGCCTGTCCTCGACGAGTGTACCCCAACTTTATGTCCCTTCCGAAATGATAAATCATGTCATACGAGTAGTGCACGAGAAGCTTGGCCATATGGCCACGGAGAAATGTTGTGCACAGATCAAGAAGCATTACTGGTTCCCGTGTATGAAGTCTTATGTTAACAATTATATTAAAAATTGCCTCAAGTGTATCTACTACTCCGCGTCCGCTTCGGACCACCGTGTCACGCTACATAGTATTCCGAAAGTGCCCCTTCCGTTTGATACCGTCCATATTGACCATTTGGGCCCCCTTCCGTCCATACGTTCTAAGAAAAAGTATCTTCTGGTTGTCATTGACGCTTTCACCAAATTTGTGAAGCTGTACCCTGCCGCCACGACGAATTCACGTGAAGTATGCCAGACTCAGTATTTCGCAAATTACAGTAGACCCCGCCGAATCATCAGCGATCGAGGTACCTGCTTTACTTCCTCCGAGTTTGAAGAATTTCTGAAGGCCAATAATATAATTCATGTGCTGAATGCCACTGCCTCACCCCGGGCCAACGGCCAAGTCGAGCGGGTTAACCGCGTGTTGGGCCCCATGTTGGGTAAACTGACGGAACCTGTGGACCATGCAGATTGGGTCCAACAACTGCCGAACATAGAGTTTGCGTTGAATAACTCCGTCCACTCCACAACCAAATTTGCCGCTTCCGTACTTCTATTCGGTGTTGAACAACGAGGTGTGGTAGTAGACGAACTAACCGAACGGTTGGGTGAGAGAACGGAGGAGGTCGATGCCTCAGAGGTAGACGTCCGGAGATTAGCCTTCCGTAACATTGTTAAGTCCCAAGAATATAATTCGGAATATTATTCGAAGCATCACCTCCCTGCCGTTAGTTTTGAGGAGGGGGATTTCGTAGTTATCAAGAATGTGGATACTTCGGCAGGCACAAACAAGAAGCTCATCAGGCGGTATCGTGGTCCGTATGTGGTTCATAAAAAACTTCCGAATGACCGATATGTTATCCGGGATGTAGAGGGCTCCCAAATCACCCAACTACCATATGATGGGGTCCTAGAAGCCTTCAAACTAAAGCTATGGGTTGCCCTTGATCAAGATTGCACTTCTGCCAGCCACTTAAGATTCTTATTTACCCCCCTTCATTGTTAACAATTGGAATCGAGGTCGATTCCTCGTCAGGACGGCCGAGTTGTAAGATCCCAATTATTTACAAGTTTGTTAAATGCTCATGTACATACCGAAACCGGTGTTGTAGTATCGATTGTTAGTAATAAGTATTGATTGTTAGTAATAAGTATCGATTGTTAGTACTAAGTATCGATTGTTAGTATTTTAAGTATCGATGGTATATATTGGTACGCGACCTAAGGTCACACTAGAGCGTGGCGTCTTTCGTTCTTCTTCTGGCAACCACCAAACGAGACAGACATACAGCTGCTCATCAGGAAAAGAAATCTTTTGCCATCGATACTTATACATTTATCTTTCAGAAAATAAATACGCGATTAAAAAAAGGAAATCGGAGATTTTCACGAGTTCAACTGCTCTGTTCAAAATATCAATTCAGCGCTGGAGTTTGTACAATGCAAGTTCATCGATACACAAAAGTTGCTTGCAACCCTAATTGAGCGGCTAGATGAAAGTTTTCTTCGAGAATGGGGATCATTTTTAACCGCTCGAAAATTAAGAGCTGCAGAATGTAATTTTGAAATATTTGCTGAATGGACGAAGGAGCAGTCGAGATTGTATCATGATATACGTTTCTATAAGAAGATAATTACAATCAATAACGTAGATAATGAAGCACAAAAGAAATTCGGATTACAAATTTAATTACACATGGCTACACAAACTCGCTCAACCAACAAGTGTTTTATTTGTGATGAGGACAAGCATTCCCTTGATAAATGTAGTAAATTCAGAAAAGCAGAAGTGAAGAAACGGTGGGATTACGCAAGCACAAGTAACGCCTGCTTCACATGCCTAAAATTTCCTAAGGGACAATGCAATAATCGTGAGCAATGCAAGATCGACAACTGTAAACGATATCATCATCGCTTACTACATAAGGCAAAACAGCCTCATCTACAATCCTTGCCGCAAGCTATTAGCGGATGCATTCAAGAAGTCTAAGAAGCAGCAATTCTTAAAATGTTACAAGTTATATAACGTGGTCCAACTGGTGAAAAAGAAATTGTGGCTTTTCTCGACGATGGGAGCACAACAACAATGTTGGATATTAATGTAGCACGTGAGGTCGGAATAATTGGGAAACCTGAACCGTATTGCTTTGGATGGACTGAAGGAATCTCTAGAGAAACCGCAAGAATGGTTATGCAAAAATGGTCACTAATGTCCCCAAAACTGTGGTTCCTGCCACATTTTGCAGTAATTAATCCGAAGAAACCGGGAAAAGTTCGAGTAGTGTTCGACGCAGCAGCTATTTGTAATGGCACTGGGATTGGCTTTCATCAATCGTAGGCGTGCTAATAAAATTTAGATTAAACACAATAGCCTTTGCTGCAGATATTAAAGAAATGTTCAACCAGGTAAAAATCGCCAAGGAAGATGCAGTCTCACAATACTTTTTATGAAGAAATATGAATACCCTAATACCACCAACAGTCTACCAGATGACGTCAATGATATTCGTAGCAACCTCCTCACCATTTATAGCACAATTTGTAAAAAAACCACAATGCAGCGATACATAAAAGTGAGGCACCAGAAGCAGCTCAAGCCATCATTGAAAACCATTACCTCGACGACTATCTGGATTCAAAAGCAACAGTTCGCGAAGCTTTTGAGATAATTCTTGCAGTAATTAAAATACACGCAGCGGGACATTTTCAAATTCGAAATTTTATTTGTAATAATCATGATGTCTTACAGGGAATACCCGAAGATCTACGTGGTCCGTTAACACGGATTCGATTGGGCGAAAAAGGAGACATATCTCAAAAGGTTCTCGGCATGATTTGGGACGCACAAAAAGACATATTTATTTTCTCAACAACTGCACAGCATAAGCGAGGATATACTGAATGGAACAAGGATGCCTACAAAAATAAAGGTGCTTGCAGCAGTCAACTCAATATATGACCCCTTGGGAATGGTGACTCCAGTAACAATAAAAGGTCGGATCTTGATGCGTAGTATTTGGGAACTTGGCATTGGATGGGATGATGTGATTAAAGGCGACCCTGTCAAAAAGTGGCAAGAGTGGTTAAACGATCTGAAAAGACTACATGATGTTAGTATACCAAGATGTTACTCCCAACATTTATCTGTTGCTACGAAAGTCGAACTACACGTTTTTTGCGACGCTAGCAGTAAAGCATACGCTGCAGCAGCATATATTCGAGTAAGTTACAAGGGTGCAGAAGCCGCAACAAAATATGACGTCATGCTTATAGCATCTCGGGCTCGAGATGTGATGGGATGTAGACTGGCGGAAACTATTGAAAACGAAATGCATCTAAAATTTGATGAAAGGTTTTCTGAACTGACTCGCAAACAGTGATTTCATGGATAAACAGTCACGAAAGGCTGCAAGTTTTCGTAGCCAACAGAATAAGTGAAATATGCGAAAAGTACAAGAGGGCAGAATGGAACTGGGTTCAACCATGGAAAACATTGCTGATATCATAACAAGAGATTCGCCAATTAAAGTTGCCACAGACAGATGGCAACAAGGTCCAGCCTTTCTTGGTCTGGATAAAAAGATGTGGCCACAGCCAAAATTAAAGGCACCAACCGAACCAGGGCTTATGATGCTGGTTCACCAAGATGACGACCCATTTAAAATACTGGAAAATAGAATTTCGAAGTTCAAAAAACTGGTAAGAGCCACAGTATGGGTCAAAAGATTTATAGAAAATGTAAAAGCGAAACGTTGTAAGATGCAACTCCGTCGGGGCGATATCGTCGTGGAGGAGTATAATTGGTCTCTATCAAAATGGTATCTCCATGTCCAAGCGGAATGTTTTCACAATGACATAATCTATGCTAAAACTGGCAAGATCACAGGGGGTTTACGCCTCACTAAATATTGTCTTTATATGAGTGAAGATAAAATTCTACGGTTAAACAGCCGAATAATACGTGCGTCGTCGCGACAAGTCCTATTGTGTTGAATGGAGATCAAGTATTCACAAAGTTGATGGTACAACGTTTTCACAACGAAATGCAGCATACCGGAATACAAGTCGTCGTACATAAATTCAAGTCGCAACACTGGGTGCCGAAGATGAATACCAAGATCAAAAGAATTATCAACGAATGTATGTGGTGTAGACGACGCAAAGCCAAACCGGTTAAAGCGCAAATGGGTCTATTACCCAAGGAGAGGTTCTCTACATTTAAAAAACCCTTCACATCCGTTGGCATGGATTATTTCGGCCCGTTCTATACGAAAGATGGTCGGGGCTCCAGCGGTAAATACAATAAATGTCTGCGAAAGCGATATGGAAAGGCTAATTGGATGCTTTAAAAGAACACTAGAGGCCGTACTATCCGTCGAAAGTAATCACACTGACGAAGTGCTGCAAACTCTTTTTGTGAAGCGGAGCATTTGGTAAATAGTCGACCGTATATTCTCGAATCGGATGATCCAGATGACGGCTTAGGATTATGTTCCAATGATATAATCATACAACAAAGTGGATCTATTGAAGCACCGTGCAAAATCAACGGATCCTGGGAAAAGAAGACATGGAGGATGACGCAAATGTTAGTGGAAGTCCCAAGTTTAGTTAACAGATCGAAATGGGAAAAGAATTGCGACAACCTGAAAGAGGGTGAACTCGTCGTAGTAAAATGCATGACACCAATGGTGAATGGAGGGAATTGTGAGAGTAGCAGACATAAAAACAACAAAAAACACTTATCGTCGGCCAGTAAGAAACCTATGCAGATTAGGACTGGAATCCCGCGACATAAAGGATCGTGCTGAAGACTTGATTCAACACTAGGGGGCGGAAATATGGTACTAATCTTAGAGGCGCTTCAAGAGAACTAACAGAAGCTCTAGAGGAAATAGATATGCAAGCAGCGCGCGGAGAACTAACACAAAAGGGAATCGAATAGAAATTTATACCAGCGAACTCACCAAATTTTTGAGGTGGCTGGGAAAGGCTAATTGGATGCTTTAAAAGAACACTAGAGGCCGTACTATCCGTCGAAAGTAATCCCACTGACGAAGTGCTGCAAACTCTTTTTTGTGAAGCGGAGCATTTGTTAAATAGTCGACCGTATATTCTCGAATCGGATGATCCAGATGACGGCTTTGGATTATGTTCCAATGATATAATCATACAACAAAGTGGATCTATTGAAGCACCGTGCAAAATCAACAGATCCTGGGAAAAGAAGACATGGAGGATGACGCAAATGTTAGTCGAAGTCCCAAGTTTAGTTAACAGATCGAAATGGAAAAAGAATTGCGACAACCTGAAAGAGGGTGAACTCGTCGTAGTAAAATGCATGACACCAATGGTGAATGGAGGGAATTGTGAGAGTAGCAGACATAAAAACAACAAAAAACACTTATCGTCGGCCAGTAAGAAACCTATGCAGATTAGGACTGGAATCCCGCGACATAAAGGATCGTGCTGAAGACTTGGTTCAACACTAGGTGGCGGAAATATGTCGCAGAAAATACCACTTTATTTATATTTAAGCTATATTACCGAAAAATACCATTTCTGTTCATGAATCTAGTATATAAGTCAATTATCATTTTTGTTGTATAAAGAGATGGTCACACTCTGTAAAAAAACGATGGCGAAGAAAAACGTGCCTAAAAAGAATAAAACAATAAAGCTCTAAAAAAACTAAAAAATTGTTCATACATCTTTGGAATGTTGCTGGTACATTTTTTAGCCCAAATGGCATTCGTGTGTACTCGTAATGACCATGTTTAGTTGAAAATGCGGTTTTTTTCGATTGATTTAGGGTCCATTTGGATTTGATGGAATCCCTAGCGAGGTCAATGGTTGTAAAATATTGACGTTTTCCAAGTTTGTCTAATATTTCATCCATTATTGGGAACTTGTCATCGACAGTAATCTCATTTAGACTACGATAGTCGATTACTAGGCGGAACTTTTGTTTCTTGGATGCGTTCTCTTTTTTAGGTACGATCCAGATTGGTGAACAATAGGGCGATTTCGATTTCCGAATGATTCCCTGTTCTATCATTTCATTAATTTGTTTATTGACTTCTTCGTCAAAGATTTGTGGGTATTTGTATGGGTGTTTGTAAATTGGGTCTTCGTGTTTAGTTCTGATGTTGTGTTTTATTGTACTGGTAAAGGTCAAATTTTCACTTTTCCTATACTGTATATCGCTAAATTCATGCAATATTTTCTTTAACATTTCTATTTCTTCTGAATTTAAATGATCAAGTCTAAATTTGTTTCTTTCCTCGATACCGTTATTCATATTCATATTCGAACGGCCTGACATGCTTTAAGATAGTTTCTACCTAATAGTATGTCATATGTTGATGAAAATTTATGGCAATAAAATTTTTGATGGTTGGGCCAAAATTTGTATGGTGCAAAAGATACGCTTTTGTTAAGCTCAATTATTCCTTTTATTGTTTGAACATTTAAATTTTCTGATGTTTCTGGAAAATTGAAATAATTTTCGTTGATAATATTTATTGAAGAGCCTGTATCTATAACGCACTTTAAAGGAATGTTATTGATTTTTAGTTGGACATAGGGATTTGATTGGAGGTATTCGGTTGATCTATTTGATCCAACTGTTCTGTCTGAGCTATCTGATCCGAGGCTGATTGATGAAAATTTTCGGACCATTCCATTTTACTCTGACCACTGGTACTCCTCTCTCTTTGCCTTTTAGTGGGTTGATTTACCACAGGGTTTTGATTCTGAGGTTGATTCTGAATCTGATAATTAAGGAGATTTTCTTGTCTGCCCTGATTAAGATTTTGTTAAAATTCTTCTCGAAGCTGTTGGTTATTTTGGGAATTGGTATGATTTGAATTATTGTATTGTTGGTTTTGCTTATAATTGTTCTGCCCTGAATGGTTTTGGTTTGATTTGTAATTCGAATTTCCTGAATTACTCTGATTATTAGTTTTGGGTTTCTCTGTGGAGCTGTTTTCATATTGACCCTCTCTCTGGGCTACTTGTTTCAAATTAGACACTGTTGAAATATCAAACTTCGCTAATGTCATATAAAGCTTGTCTGGTAATTTTTAAATAATGACTTCTTTGACTGTGTTATTCATATGGCATTTGTGTATAAAATGGTATTGGCGGCATCGCCTTCTAATTCTAGCTTATTAATTATAATAAAAGACTTATGTTCTAAATCTTCAATAAACTTTCGAAGGTTTCCTCCAAAGGAAGTATAGTATAGCGCTCGTAGTAACTCTTCATAAGGCGTTTGCAACTTATATTGATGAGGGCGGCCCGCAACTCGCTCCAATTGTTGGCGTGCGCTAGTTGTGATGTCCGATGTGCATCTCCAGTGAGCTGCATCTCTTTAGTTCCGTACATTAAGCTATGTTGACGGATGTCCCTCGTCGGGTAGAATGTAGTCAACTCTCCGTATTGTAGCAATATGTATTAATATTAAGTATATCTTACTCTTTCCCCCAGTGCAATATGTTTAGAATTAAGTATATGAAAAAAAAAAAAAAACAGTGAAAAAGCTATAATTTATCAAAGAAAAAAAAAAATATAAAAAAAACAATAATGAATTCAATAAATCCTGATGATTTTTCGAAGTCCCAGCTACAAATCTGGTGCAAAAACCTAGGTTTACCAGATACTGGCACTAAAAATGTGCTAGCCGAACGTTTAAACCAACTCAGCCCTGTAGCGAGAGGGCAACATCAAAAGATGGAGCTGCTCCTAACGGAGGACTAAGTAAACGCGCGGATCCCTCTGAAAAAGATTGCTTGGAGCACCTAAAGAGCATTTTGTATACATCGGACGATGGCGCCGATCAGACGCAAAATTTCGAGGCAGACTTGTTCCAAGGTCAACAGCAGCAAGAAGTAACGGCAAACGAACAGAACGAAGCAGAAAATGGACAGAACGAAGCAGAAAATTAACAAAACGATGCAGAAAGCGAGACGCAGACAGAAAACGAGAGCATTCTGAATGAACCGCAAGAAATATCAAAAGCAACAAATGAGAAGTCAAATGAAAAGAGCAACAACGGAGAGCGCAACCCAACAAATGAGAAGTCAAATGAAAAGAGTAACAACGGAGAGCGCAACGCAACAAATGAGAAGTCAAATGAAAAGAGTAACAACGGAGAGCGCAACGGAACAAATGATAAGTCGAATGAAGAGAGCCAAAAAGAAGAAAACATAGTAAAGTACACTTTGGAAAAAAAAGCTGGAACTACTTTGCAAAGAAATCGAACTGATTCGTAGAGAGAACGAGTTTTTGCGCCTTGCTGGCAACCCTGAGTCTGGCCACTCAAGCAGCTGGCTGGCGACGAAGACAGGTGACCAGGTCTTGACCAAAGATGTGAAAGATTTTGTACTCGATTTTGACGGTAATGGAAATGTTTATAGTTGGATATCTTCCGTGCTTCATTTGGAAAGATCATTCAACTTGAACGAAAATAATTTACGTTTGCTTGTCTTCGGTAAACTAAAGGGCAAAACTTTGGATTGGATACATTCAAACCCTGAGTGTTTGTGTCAGCCTGTGAAAACCATATTCGATGCCATGGGAAAAGTCTTCGGATCAAAGAAGACCAATGTAATAATTCGACGAGAGTTTGAGGCACGCAAGTGGTGCGTCGGCGACCCGTTCCTGAATTACTTTAACGACAAAGTTGGCTTGGCTGGCGGCTTGCGTTTGCCGGAGGACGAGATGGTCGAGAATATTGTTGACGGGATACCAGACCGTCACTTGCGAGAGATGGCTTGTATGCAACGTTTTGGGTCTAAGGATGACGTGTTGTCAGCATTTGTCAACATAGTGCTGCAGCGGGAAAAACCTGTATCTCTGCCAAATGTTTCCGCAAAACTGTAACTGTCTGGGTCACCTAGCAGCCGACTGTAACAAACCAATAAGAGCAACTGGTGCTTGCTTTGGATGTGGTGAAATGGGTCACCGAGTGGCAGATTGCAGTCAAAATAAGAAGAAGCCCGCAGCAATATCAGTAAGTTTGGATAATATAAGAGTTGTAAAAGTTCACATAGGTAATGATGTATTTTCCCTAGGATGCCTCATAGACTCGGGAAGCGCAGTTAGCTTAATTAAAAAGGAGTTCGTTGCAGATGAAATTAAATTGGAACCCGGTCCTGAACATGCATATTTTGGTTTAAATAAAAGTAAACTTGAAGTCTTTGGAAGTATTTTATGTTACGTAGAAATATTAAATAAAAATGTTTGCGTTCGACTACTGATTGTTTCCAACGAGTCTATGGGAAGTTCAATACTGTTAGGTAGAGATTTTATGAAAATATGTAAAGCTAAAATTGTACTGCAGCTTGACGATGATCTGTGTAAAGAGTCAATGGCCGAAAGTATTAAGTTAAGCCATGATTTGAGCAAAGAAGATAATTTTGAAAACCAAATGCTAAATATTGATTGTGACGTGGTAAATTCAAAATATTCTGTTGGCAAAAGTTTAAGTTTCAATGAAACGTCAATGTTTGAAAATATTTTTTCTAAATTTTATCTGGAAAGAAATCGACCAAATGAACCAAAGGTTAAATGCGAAATGAAACTCACAATCAATGACATAAGTCCGTTTAGCTGTAATCCAAGACGACTTTCTTATAGCGAAAAGGCTGAATTGCAAAAAATAATTGACGAATACTTAAGCAAAGAATATATTAGGCCGAGTGAGTCAGAATATGTTTCCCCAATCGTGCTCGTAAAAAAGACTACAGGTGAACTTAGAATGTTCGTTGATTTTAGAAAATTAAACAAGGCGACTTCAAAAGATAGTTATCCTATTCCACTTATTGATGATCTGTTAGATAGACTTGCAGGAAAAACCTTATTTTCGAAACTCGACTTAAAGAATGGGTTTTTCCATGTTTACATGCATGAGGATTCAGTGAAGTTTACGTCATTCACGACACCGCTTGGTCAGTTTGAATTTCTTCGTATGCCATTTGGCCTCAGAAATGCGCCGTCTACATTTCAAAGGTTTATAAACAGGAAATTTGCCAATATGATTAGGGATGAAAAAGTTATTATATATTTAGACGATATTATGGTAGCAACAAAAGATTTTGATACGCATCTAGAAATTTTAAAAGAAGTATTTGTCCGATTGGTTGACAATAAATTGGAGTTGAGATTAGATAAGTGCGAATTTCTGCAGACGAGTGTTAAGTACCTAGGGTATTCGATTACAGACAAAGGCATCAAAGCTGACGATAAGGGTATACAAGCAGTAAAGGATTTTCCAGTTCCGACTAAAGTCAGCGAGGTTCAATGTTTTTTTAGGACTATGTTCCTATTTTCGTAGGTTTATTAAAGATTTTGCTACTATTGCCAAGCCATTATATGACCTAGTTAGAAAAGTCAAAAAGTTCATGTTTGGGAACATCGAACTTAGTACGTTTGAAAATCTAAAGTCTAAATTAACAGAGGCCCCAATACTTGCGCTTTATAGCCCAAATGATGAAACCGAACTGCATTGTGACGCAAGTTCTATTGGTTTCGGATCGATTTTGCTACAAAGGAAAAGCGATGGTAAATGGCATCCAGTTTTCTATTTTTCTAAAAGAACTACCGATGTGGAATCTAGATATCATAGCTTTGAGTTAGAAACATTGGCGATAATTTATTCGTTAAAACGATTTCGTGTATATTTGCAGGGAAAGCATTTCAAGATCGCGACAGATTGTAACTCGCTTACATTGACACTTAGCAAAAGAGAAGTTAACCCCAGAATAGCCCGTTGGGCTCTAGAGTTAGAAAACTACGATTATGTGCTAGAGCACAGTCCGGCAACGAGAATGCAACATGTAGATGCTTTAAGTAGAAATACTAACATTATGGTTGTGGAAACTAACTCATTTGAAGATAACTTAGTAATATGTCAGAACCAAGATGATGAAATTTTAAGATTAAAGTCAATGTTAGAAAGGTCTGAACACAGTTCGTATGAAATGCGAAACGGTTTAATTTATAAAAAACTACAAAATGGTTGCCTTGCTTTTTACGTCCCGAAAAATATGGAGTCACATGTCCTGTTTAAATATCATAATGAGTTAGGCCACACAGGCATAGACAAAGTTGTAGAAGTTATCACAAAGTCGTATTGGTTTCCAAAGTTACGGAAAAAAGTAGAACAACATGTAAATAATTGCCTAAAGTGTATAGTCTTATCGTCAAAAAATGGAAAACAAGAGGGTCATATCCACAATATACCTAAACCTGATGTGCCATTCGAAGTGGTTCATATCGATCACTTCGGACCAATCGATGTCAAAGGAAGCACAAAGAAACACGTGTTAGTGGTGGTTGACGCGTGTACGAAATTTGTCAGACTTTACTTAGCGAAAACCACAAAATCTAAGGAAGCAATAGAAGCACTTAAAGAGTATTTTAGATCCTATAGTAGGCCAAAGTGCATAGTGTCGGATCGTGGAACGTGTTTTACGTCTAACGAATTTAAGGCTTTTTAGAGTCTTGTAATATACAACATGTCAAAATTGCAACTGGTTCGCCGCAAGCTAGTGGCCAGGTTGAAAGAATAAATAGAAGTCTAGGCCCTATGTTGGCAAAATTATTAGCCTCAGAAGAAAATGTTAGTTTTGGTCAGGCCATACAGATAGAAGAGTATACCATGAATAACACTATTCATAGGTCATTGGGACAGCATCCAAGTGTCGTACTATTTGGCGTCGGCCAAAAAGGACGACAAGTAGATGAATTAAAAGACTACTTGTTAGAAGACAGGTCTGTGGAAAGAAATTTGGAGTCGGTACGAGCAAAAGCTAAAGAAAAAGAAAAGAAACTTCAAGAGTATAATGAATGTCTAGCGAATCGAAAAAGACGAGGGCCAAAAGTTTTTAAGCCGGGCGACTATGTGGTAGTTAAAAATTTTGACACTCACAAAGAGGTATCCAAAAAATTAGTGCCGAGATTCAAAGGGATTTTTAAAATCGTTAAGTGCCTCGAAAATGATCGATACGTTGTAAGTGACGTCGACGGATTTCAGCAGTCGAAGATTCCTTATACTGGAATTTGGTCTATCGCAAATATGAAGCCATAAAAACCTTTACTTGGTTTTTAGCACAAAAAGTCTTGATCACGGCCAACCTTAGATTTGATATCTGTAGCGGTGGCTTGACACAAGTTTCGCACATTTATTTATTTAATGATATAAAAAAGTTTTGCTTATTACGCAACATGAGATTCGATATCCGTAACGGATGTTTTGTCCTACCGACTGCGCCAGTTATAAATCCAATTCTTTCATTAATTAAAAAAATATGGATTGGTGAGACTCAAAAACGATCTTTAATGAAACAAAGCGTCTTAAGAACTAACTTATGATTATTCATACAGATATGATTAAAGTTCGATTAAAAAGCTTTTGATATTAGTATTGGGAGCTTTTGATCTGGTGACAAGGGATCTGGATTTTGATTGGCTTATTGATTTTTGCTTACTAAGCGTTCTCACGCTTGGAAGATTTTTTGGGGACATTTGTTTATAGGATTTTTGTTTAGTCTCGGTTGCAGTTAACATCCACTGTTTTCTTGACTAAAGGGGGTCAAGTTATGTGGGTGATTGGAGTGGGAAATTGAGTGGTGTGAGTGGATGGAGTGGCGGATATGTTACTCCCCCAACACGTAGAAAATAGCCTGTGCTCAGGCGGGAAATACAGAGTTGGAAGTGCTTGCTGTGTTGCAAGTGATATTTTTTGGGATGGGGACAATTCAAACGGGATTGTCAAAAGCTGGGTCACTTGATTGTACAAAAGTTTCATTCTTAATTTGTGTAATAATTATTTTTTTTGATATTGACTTAAATTTATAGATAAGATATAGGGTTAAACTTATTAGTGTAATTATAAATGTTGTGGTAGTTATGATGTTAAATATTTTGTTATACGCAGTTTTTTTGGAAGTGATTTGTTTAGCTTGGATATAAGAGATTGGTTCTAGTTTTGTTACATTGTTGGTTACATAAATATTTTGGGTAAAACGGGATTGTCAAAAGCTGGGTCACTTGATTGTACAAAAGTTTCATTCTTAATTTGTGTAATAATTATTTTTTTGATATTGACTTAAATTTATAGATAAGATATAGGGTTAAACTTATTAGTGTAATTATAAATGTTGTGGTAGTTATGATGTTAAATATTTTGTTATACGCAGTTTTTTTTGGAAATGATTTGTTTAGCTTGGATATAAGAGATTGGTTCTAGTTTTGTTACATTGTTGGTTACATAAATATTTTGGGTATAATCTTGTAATGTATTTACTATTGATATTTCATTTAACTGCATAGCACAGTCGTATATTTTTATTATATTATTTCCTTCTATGAATATTTTATTTTGGTTACAATTTTGTTTTAAATTTGTTTTGGGCAAGTTCCAAGTTACGATAATATTGGGTTCTACATAACTAATTGAATTGGTTTTGAACATCTTTGTGTATTTGCATTCTGCTGGTTTTTGTGTAATAATGCCAAGTATACACTCATTTATTTCTTGTTTTTTGGTTGATTTTGCATAAATTTTATTATTTTGAATATAGTAAGTTTATTGAATATTTTCTGTTAAAGTGTTATTATTTTCATCTGGATAGCATATAATTTTGAATAGCGATGTTTTAGATATTTGTCTAGGTATATGCGAAATTATTAATATTTCATTTGTGTCTGATTTTAACGAATTAGATGTTTTTATGTTTTAAAGTTTTTCTGTATTTATGTTAAATATTTCTTGATGGTTTAAAAGTTTTGGATTAAATATTCCTAGTCTTGTCAACTGCATTCCTAACTTTATGTCTTCTATGTATTCTGCAAAGTGCTTTAAGTTGAACATTAGTATATTTAATTTTTTGTCTGCATCCTGTTGAATGGTAAGATTATTTAGGAGTTCTATATTTTTGTTGACTGTTTCAATGATATGATTAGTTCATTACTTTGAGCGCTATTTGCTGATAGACTATCAATTTTTTGTTCAAGTTCTTCTTTATCGTATTGGTCTAGGGTGCCGAAAAGATATTTATGTGCTGTGCCTATTATGTCCTCGCTTATTTCTCTTTATTATTTTTATGCCGTTCATTTCGCGATTTAATTTTTCGACTAAATACTGAATGTGGACTATGTTCTTATCTGGTTCTGACTGCTCAACCAGGTTGTTGTAAGTGGTTTGTATGTTGTTAAATTTACAGTTAAATAGTGATTTTCGAAATTTGAGGGTAAATCCATGGTTCCTGTTTTGAATACAAGATATCCATTAGGTGCCTTTTTGGGATTAATTTCAATGCTTTGATTATGCGTCAAGTGTACCATTGATAAGAGTAGAAATAGTAATGTTGGGATCACTAAAATTAATTAGTATTATAGCGAGTAAAACACGTCTGTCTTTGATGAGCTCTCCATAAAAACTGAGCCGCTCTCATTCTTTTTATTTGAATCTCTCTGTTCTTTTCTATAAAGTGAGACAGCACGCTTCTCGTACTGTACCACTGCATAAAACTTAAAACTAATTTGTAACAAAGAAAAGAGTAAGATATACTTAATTCTAAACATGTTGCACTGGGGGAAAGAGTAAGATATACTTAATATTAATACATATTGCTACAATTCGGCCATTCTGACAGTAAGGATCACCCGATCCTAGTCTTCTTTATGACGACCTTTGATTCTCGTATTATAGTTGTGTGTACTGTTGTCATTCTTAGCGCTTTCCAATTTACTTATTTCTTTGCTTAACATACTGACTTTTTCTTTAACAGAATTTTCATTTACATTTAGGTTTGTAGTTATTTTTATCTGTTCATTCGTATTTTCATCTTTCTCTATATTTACGTTAACTTTATTAGTTTCATCTGACCAATTGAACCATGGCTTCATATTTGCTATAGAACAAATTCCAGTATAAGGAATCTTCGACTGCTGAAATCCGTCGACGTCACTTACAACGTATCGATCATTTTCGAGGCACTTAACGATTTTAAAAGGCCCTTTAAATCTCGGCACTAATTTTTTGGATACCCCTTTGCGAGTGTCAAAATTTTTAACTACCACATAGTCGCCCGGCTTAAAAACTTTTGGCCCTCGTCTTTTTCGATTCGCTAGACATTCATTATACTCTTGAAGTTTCTTTTCTTTTTCTCTAGCTTTTGCTCGTACCGACTCCAAATTTCTTTCCACAGACCTGTCTTCTAACAAGTAGTCTTTTAATTCATCTACTTGTCGTCCTTTTTGGCCGACGCCAAATAGTACGACACTTGGATGCTGTCCCAATGACCTATGAATAGTGTTATTCATGGTATACTCTTCTATCTGTATGGCCTGACCAAAACTAACATTTTCTTCTGAGGCTAATAATTTTGCCAACATAGGGCCTAGACTTCTATTTATTCTTTCAACCTGGCCACTAGCTTGCGGCGAACCAGTTGCAATTTTGACATGTTGTATATTACAAGACTCTAAAAAGCCTTAAATTCGTTAGACGTAAAACACGTTCCACGATCCGACACTATGCACTTTGGCCTACTATAGGATCTAAAATACTCTTTAAGTGCTTCTATTGCTTCCTTAGATTTTGTGGTTTTCGCTAAGTAAAGTCTGACAAATTTCGTACACGCGTCAACCACCACTAACACGTGTTTCTTTGTGCTTCCTTTGACATCGATTGGTCCGAAGTGATCGATATGAACCACTTCGAATGGCACATCAGGTTTAGGTATATTGTGGATATGACCCTCTTGTTTTCCATTTTTTGACGATAAGACTATACACTTTAGGCAATTATTTACATGTTGTTCTACTTTTTTCCGTAACTTTGGAAACCAATACGACTTTGTGATAACTTCTACAACTTTGTCTATGCCTGTGTGGCCTAACTCATTATGATATTTAAACAGGACATGTGACTCCATATTTTTCGGGACGTAAAAAGCAAGGCAACCATTTTGTAGTTTTTTATAAATTAAACCGTTTCGCATTTCATACGAACTGTGTTCAGACCTTTCTAACATTGACTTTTATCTTAAAATTTCATCATCTTGGTTCTGACATATTACTAAGTTATCTTCAAATGAGTTAGTTTCCACAACCATAATGTTAGTATTTCTACTTAAAGCATCTACATGTTTATCGTATTGGTCTAAGGTGCCGAAAAGATATTTATGTGCTGTGCCTATTATGTTAATAAGTCCTCGCTTATTTCTTTTTATTATTATTATGCCGTTCATTTCGCGATTTAATTTTTCGACTAAATACTGAATGTGGACTATGATTTTATATGGTTCTGACTGCTCAACCAAGTTGTTGTAAGTGGTTTGTATATTGGTTAAGTTTACAGTTAAATAATGATATTCGAAATCTGAGGGTAAATCCACGGTTCCTGTTTTGAATACAAGATATCCATTAGGTGCGTTTATGGGATTAATTTCAATGCTTTGATTATGCGTCGAGTGTATCATTGATAAGAGTAGAAATAGTAATGTTGGGATCTCTGAAATTAATTAGTGTATTTACTTTGATGAGTTTTCTTTTTCTTTTTGAATTTCGATTTGTAGTGTGTTGTTTGTCTACCTCGGTTTGTTTCAATATAATGTTTGTCGTCAACTTGGGTAATTTCCCCTGTTTTCTTAAAGGGTGTTGTCGTTTTCGATCTAACTAAAGGGGCTTGTTTATACTGTGTATTTATTTCAAAATCGTTCCTATTTTCATTTAATTTATCAATTTGTTTTGCTTTGTTAGCTTGTGTATTATAAAGAGGTGTGCCTGCGTAAATAAAGATATCGGCTGGTGTTCTCTTTGTCGTTAGATGCTTGGTTTTATGCTTATATGTGTAAAGGATAGTTTCAACTAGATTCTGCATTAATAACTCTTAGCTTTTCGTTTACAGTCCTGTGGACTCTTTCCACGTCTGAAACACCATTTTTGCTTTATGTTATACTTATATTAACGTTTTCTGATTGTAGCCAATTTTGAAGAGCTATGCAAATGAAAGCTGAGTCCTTATCTGCTTTGATTTCTGAAGGTTTACCCCCATATCGTTAAAGATTTTTGTGATTGACCTTTTTGTTTCAAGACAATCTCGACTTTTAACTTCGATTAAAGTCCCATACTTTGAATAAATATCTATATAAGATAAAAATTTTTGATTGTCGATTAAATAGAAATCCATCACGTATTTTTCTCTAGCGTTAAATATCTCTGGGGTGGTTTCAAAAGATAATTTGGTATCTCGGTTTTCTGATTTTAATAAATTGCAAATATGGCATTCATTAATGAAATTTTGAATTAATTTCTGATAGTCTGGATAATAGTAATTTTCTTTAAACCAGTTTTGAGTTTTAGTGATACCCGAATGAAGTAATGATTTATGGTTTTTAAGAATAATTTCTTTGAATTCTGCATAAGTGGGAATGTCTTTTAATTTGTAAGTGGTTCACAATGTTTTTGTTTTTCTGTCTGGGTTAATTATTTCAAGATAAGCTTCTTGAAGTATTTGAAAATCTGTGTCATTTTGAATATAAAGTGTGTTATTTTTTGAGCATAAATATTCCTTAATAATTTCTTTAGCAAACTGATTGGTCATTTCTACATATGATATTTATAGAAACGAAGATAGCTTCGTTTTGTGAAAATAGTGAGTAACGTTGACTTTATTTTCGTTGCATTTATTGAATTCTATTTGACGATTGTAATAATTCAGGGGTTTTTCTGAAATGACTATTAGGTTTTCGTTATCTTCTTGAGCACTATGTACTGTAGCTCTAGAACTACTTATTTCTTCACCTAAAAGATTTTCGTCTATTTTTATTCCGGAAAGGGCGTCTGCCACATAATTCTCTTTTCCTGGTAAGTATTTTATTTTATAATCAAATTCGTTCAATTTTATTTTCCATCTCTGTAATTTCATGTTTGGTTCTTTGATATTGTCCAACCAGACAAGGGGATTATGATCACTTAGGATTTCAAAATGTCTACCGAAGAGGTATGGCCTAAAATATTTGGTTGCCCATACGATAGATAATAGTTCCTTTTCTATGGCTGAATAACTAAGTTCATGTTGGTTAGTGTTCTACTACCATAACAAATAGGTCTATGGTCCTGTGAGAGGAAAGCACCTAAAGCTATATTGCTAGCATCAGCGGTTAGAAAAAATGGTTTTTTAAATCGGGATATGCAAGTATAGGATCGTTCAAAGGAGGCATTTTAAATTTTTCAAAGGATAAAAAATAATGTGGGTCGTTTACATTAATCTTAGCTTCTTTCTTTAATCCAAGGGTTAAAGGCTTTGCAATGTGTGCAAAATTTGGAATGAATTTACGGAAGAATCCGCATAAGCCTAAGAATGATTTTATTTTGTTCGGGGTTTTGGGGATTGGCAATTTTAGAATAGCTTTGACTTTGTCTGGGTTTGATTTGATTCCTTCTGTAGTTATGACGTGACCTAAAAATTCTGTTTCCTTTTTCAAGAACTCGCACTTATCTAATTGTAGTTTTAGATTAGCATTGTGCAATTTAGCAAAGACCTTTTTTAGTGATGCCCAATGTTCTTCTAATGAGGTGGAATAAAGAATATTATCGTCTAAGTAGACAAAACAATCTTTGTAGATTAAATCTTCTAATAAATTGTTCATACATCTTTGGAATGTTGCTGGTACATTTTTTTAGCCCAAATGGCATTCGTGTGTACTCGTAATGACCATGTTTAGTTGAAAATGCGGTTTTTTCGATTGATTTAGGGTCCATTTGGATTTGATGGAATCCCTAGCGAGGTCAATGGTTGTAAAATATTGACGTTTTCCAAGTTTGTCTAATATTTCATCTATTATTGGGAACTTGTCATCGACAGTAATCTCATTTAGACTACGATAGTCGATTACTAGGCGGAACTTTTGTTCCTTGGATGCGTTCTCTTTTTAGGTACGATCCAGATTGGTGAACAATAGGGCGATTTCGATTTCCGAATGATTCCCTGTTCTATCATTTCATTAATTTGTTTATTGACTTCTTCGTCAAAGATTTGTGGGTATTTGTATGGGTGTTTGTAAATTGGGTCTTCGTGTTTAGTTCTGATGTTGTGTTTTATTGTACTGGTAAAGGTCAAATTTTTACCTTTCCTATACTGGATATCGCTAAATTCTGTAAGGAAGCTCTGGCTGGGGTACAATTCTCAGTCCCAGAGTCCAGTCTACAGAACATTTATTTGATCTGGAGACCTTGACGAGTATTAGGATTGGGGACTGAGACCACATGAAAAGGGGGAAAAGGGAAGGGAAAGGAGTAGAAGGAGAGTCCAAGAGGAGTAGCAACGACTGATCCCGTAAGCCAAGCGAAGCCCGCTTGACCAAGATCCGTTGCCTCTTGGACGGGAAAGGGAAGCGGGAAAGGAAATGTTAGTGTGGTTAGGGGGAAAGGGATGGTGAAGAGGAATGATCTCGTCTGCCAAGCAAAACCCGCTTGGCCAAGATCCGTTGCCTGCTCACCTTGAGTGACCGAGACTAGGGCCAGCGACTGACTTCGTCTGCAGGAGAATAACTCATCCTGCCGAAGTCCGCTGGTCCTTCGGCTCCACTCAAATGGTTAAGTGGCCAAGGAGAAGGGAAGGGAAAGGGTATCCAAAAATTTGGTGCCGAATAATGAAATAATGCCGGGTTAGGTTAAATGATCATGTTGTAAGGTTTATTAATATATAATTAATCCTAAACATATTTGGAAATCTGGGTCGCTACCGCACTCAAGTAAAAAATAAAGGGGAACTTTGGTCATGGGCTCACCTGAAGGATCTCTTTCTGGTACTCGGTCTCTAGTCTTGGTTATACTTTGTTACACTTGTTAATTTGCACTCACTTTTTCACAATGTGACTGATTACTCCCGTGGCTACTGGCGAAGTGAATTTTAACTCATTCTAATTCGCTGTCGAAACCCACCCTTGCTTTGCCTACTTATGTCCTAACGGTGAAAACATTCGATGCGTCTTGTGCTTTGGCATGCGTCACGACGGCGATCTCTCTCACTTTCAATTTTGTCATGGGCTCTTTGGCGTCGGCATGCAGCGCAGCGTCCGCTGTCGGGAGGTTGTTCTTCCCGCAACGCGTCGACGCTGCAGCCGCATCAAGACGGTAGCTAGAAAGAGAGGGAGGCGTCGATCGCAAGTATTGGCTATTAGAAAAAAGAACTACAGTTAATTTTTTATGTTGAGGTATTTAATGTGCCCTCCATGGGCGTATGAAGAATAATAGTAATAATATAGAGGGGCCCCACATAGGCGTAGTTTAAGCCGCAATGGAAATGTGACTCGTCACAATTCATGCAATATTATCTTTAACATTTCTATTTCTTCTGAATTTAAATGATCAGTCTAAATTCTTTATTTCATGTGCGAATGCTTCATATTCGAACTCTGGGGGGAGGATAAGCTGTTGATTCTTCTTTTTGTTCTTTATTGGTGTATTTGAAATAGAATTTGTGATTTGATAATGTTACACTATTTTCTTCGTAATTAATAACGGCCTGACATGCTTTAAGATATTTTCTACCTAATAGTATATGTTGATGAAAATTTATGGCAATAAATAAAGCCTGACATGCTTTAAGATATTTTCTACCTAATAGTATATGTTGATGAAAATTTATGGCAATAAATTTTTGATGGTTGGGCCAAAATTTGTATGGTGCAAAAGATACGCTTTTGTTAAGCTCAATTATTCCTTTTATTGTTTGAACATTTAAATTTTCTGATGTTTCTGGAAAATTGAAATAATTTTCGTTGATAATATTTATTGAAGAGCCTGTATCTATAACGCACTTTAAAGGAATGTTATTGATTTTTAGTTGGACATAGGGATTTGATTGGAGGTATTCGGTTGATCTATTTGATCCAACTGTTCTGTCTGAGCTATCTGATCCGAGGCTGATTGATGAAAATTTTCGGACCATTCCATTTTACTCTGACCACTGGTACTCTCTCTTTGCCTTTTAGTGGGTTGATTTACCACAGGGTTTTGATTCTGAGGTTGATTCTGAATCTGATAATTAAGGGGATTTTCTTGTCTGCCCTGATTAAGATTTTGTTGAAATTCTTCTCGAAGCTGTTGGTTATTTTGGGAATTGGTATGATTTGAATTATTGTATTGGTGGTTTTGCTTATAATAGTTCTGCCCTGAATGGGTTTGGTTTAATTTGTAATTCGAATTTCCTGAATTACTTTGATTATTAGTTTTGGGTTTCTCTGTGGAGCTGTTTTCATATTGACCCTCTCTCTGGGCTACTTGTTTCAAATTAGACACTGTTGAAATATCAAACTTCGCTAATGTCATATAAAGCTTGTCTGGTAATTTTTAAATAATGACTTCTTTGACTGTGTTATTCATATGGCATTTGTGTATAAAATGGTATTGGCGGCATCGCCTTTTAATTCTAGTTTATTAATTATAATAAAAGACTTATGTTCTAAATCTTCAATAAACTTACGAAGGTTTCCTCCAAAGGAAGTATGGTATAGCCGTCGTTGTAACTCTTCATAAGGCGTTTGCACCTTATCTTCGCTGATGAGGGCGGCCCGCAACTCGCTCCAATTGTTGGCGTGCGCTAGTTGTGATGTCCGTTGTGCATCTCCAGTGAGCTGCATCTCTATAGTTCCGTACATTATGCTATGTTGACGGATGTCCCTCGTCGGGTAGAGTTGTAGAATGTAGTCAACTCTCCGTATGAACGTGCTCAGGGTCAAAGAATTACCATCGAAATTGGGCAACTGTCTAAGCATGGTAAATGCCTGGTTCAGATGTGTTTCTGATAGTTCCAGTGTCATCTTGGATTAGAATATATTTAGAACTTCAAGATTCGATGTCGTGGTTTTGACTGCACAAAAGGTTCTTTTTGCGGATAAAACGAAAAAAAAATTTTTTTTCGAGAGCTTTGGGCTTTAGTTGCTTACAGCTCCTTTACTTGTTTTTAGCACAAAAAGTCTTGATAACGGGCCAACCTTAGATTTGATATCTGTAGCGGTGGCTTGACACAAATTTCGCACAATTATTTATTTAATGATACAAAAAAAGTTTTGCTTATTACGCAACTTTAGATTCGATATCCGTAACGGTCGCTTATACACAAAGTTTTGCACGCACTAAATTATTTCGTTTTATCCTACTGACTGCGCCAGTTATATTCGAGTAGAGGTTTATTAGAGACTAAACGTATGCATAAGAATATTCGCTGCAGCGCAGGCAGCGAGAAAAAAGAACGTAAAGCAGAAATGAAAGAATGTCCGTTACAATTCACAGATCGGATCATTCTAGAATAATATGAAAGAGATAGACATACAGCGGTGGTTATATACATATTTTAACACTCCTTCGCAACGCGAAGTCTATCTTGTACAAAAATTATTTTAATCCCAACATTTCTGTAAACTTTACATGTTTGACCTTACATAAGTTCTTTGTTAATATATCTGAGGTCATACTATCTGTGGGAATGTATTTGATATCTATTACATTTTCTTTATACATTTCCCTTACAAAATGATATTTTATTTCAATATGCTTGCTACGTGAATGAAATTTAGCATCTTTAGCAAGACATTGTGCGCTCTGGTTGTCACTATAAATTATCAGCTTCGCCATCGGCCCGAATCCCATCTCGTTGATCAGCTTTCTGATGTATATCGCTTCTTTGGCTGCTGTAGAAAGTGCTACGTACTCGGCCTCCGTGCTACTGAGGGCAACCAGATTTTACTTCTTTGATTCCCATGACACCGCCGCTCCAGCAATAAGGAATGACCAACCAGTGAACGACTTCCGATCGTTGCAATCGCCAGCCCAGTCCGCATCAACAAAACAGTGGATAGGAACACCAGTTTTGCTATAATGGAGTCTCACATCTGAGGTACCTCTTAGATATCTCAATACCCTCTTGGCTGCAACCTCATGTTCCTTGTGCGGATCTGAATTTCTCTGCGCCAATTTAGCCACAGAGTGTATTATATCTGGCCGTGTAGTCAACGCCAAATACAATAACGAACCAATGAGTGATTGATAGCGTGTCTTGTCCACCTGACCGCAATCATCGCTATCGCACTTCGTCTGGAACCCAACCTCTAGAGGAGTCGCGTTCGGCTTGCAGTCCTGCATACCATATTCATGCAACAAGCCTTCGATGTACTGCTTGTGGCCTATGGAGACATTGCCAGTCACCGCCGTCGACCACATCAAATTCGTTTGATATGAGCTGCTTTATGTAGGCCACGTCGTCTTTTCTGGTACATGCAAGTATAAAATCGTCAACATATACAACAATAATAGATAAATACCCATTGACTTTGCTCGTGTATATACACGGTTCGCTTGCACACGGAACGAAACCAATCTTCAAAAGAACGCTATCCAACTTTTTGGTTCCACTCACGCCCACTCTGTTTCAAGCCGTACAACGATTTATGTAGCTTGAGTACACGCTTGGGATGATCAGTATCGACAAAACCTTCAGGTTGTCGCATATAAACGTCATCTTGTAGCTCACTATTGAGGTATGCTGCAGAGACATCCATCTGGTGCAAGTGCATCTCGTGCTCCACCGCCAACGCAATCACTTGAGGAATAACGTGCAACCGGGGAAAAAGTTTCCTTGTAGTTAATTCCATATTGTTGACCACACCCTTTTTGCGACCAATCTTGCCTTGAAGCGCTGAACTTTGCCACTCTCATCTCGTTTGGTGGTAAAAACCCATTTACAACCGATAACCTTTTTGTTTGCAGGAAGATCAACCAAACTCCATGTCCTAATGTTTTCTAGGTTGTCATACTCCTTCTGCATTGCTGATTTCCAGTTTTCCGACTGCTCTGACTTAAATGCCTCATTTATACAGGTAGGAACAATGACGTCTTTCGCATCTAGTACATTCAGCATATTGTACTCTCTTCGTGGACGACCAGCACGCCCAGTGCGAACAATCTTTGGTCTCCCTGGCCCTCTTCGGGTATATGGTTGCTCCTCCTCAGCATTTTCTTCGTCACCACTTTGCTGCTCCACAGATTTTTCTTGGATTTCATCATTATGCTCGCAATCAAGTTTTTTTCACTTGGCTGAAAGATTACCACATCTGACTCACATGATGATTCTCGACCGTGCTCCAACTCTTTCATGAACTTGTACTCCAAAAACACGACATCTCGGGATACTACTACGGTCCTTTTGACAGGGTTGTAAAGACGATAAGCCTTGGCAGTCTCGGAGTAACCTACCAAAATATGCTGCTTCCCTTTCGCTGAAAACTTGTTCTTATGAGTTTTATCTAAAACAATAGCTTTCATACCAAATACTTTAAGATGAGATACGCTTGGCTTTTTCCCATACCAAACCTCGTATGGAGTATTGTCAGGCAAAGTTGCAGTTTCTGCTCTGTTCCGTAAATATGCAGCCGTCATTATCGCCTATCCCCAAAAAGATTCGCCAACTCCAGCATGCACTATCATGCTTCGCGCCATCTCCACCAAGGTTCTATTTGCGCGCTCCGCCACACCATTTTGTTGTGGAGTGTGGGGAACAGTGAGTTGTCTTTTTATTCCATGACTCGATAAGAACTGTTCAAATACATCGCTCAGGTACTCGCGACCGCTGTCGCTTCGTATGGCTTTTATACGCTTACCCGTCTGATTTTCTGCTAGAATTTTGAAATCTTGGAATTTCTGGAAAATATCGCTCTTATTCTTTAACATGTATACCGATACATAACGCGATTTATCGTCTATGAAAGTTGCAAAATAGCACGCACCACCTTGTGACGCTGTACGCATTGGTCCACAAATGTCTGTATGAATCAAGCCCAACAATTCCTTTGAGCGACTTTCCGAAAACTTCGGAAACTTCTTAACGCAAATTTTACTTTTTGCACACGTTTCACATACAAGGTCATTTGTACTACACACTCTAGCATTGAGACCATAGACCATATCCTGCTTAATCATTTTGTTCAAACTATCGAAATTTAAATGTCCGAATCGATCATGCCATTTCACCAGCTGATTTACATTTGCTTCTGCAGCAAAAACTGTTTTTGTTTTACTTTCAAACAAAAACAAACCGTTGTGTTTCTCTGCGATCATTAAATCACGATTGTTACTGTCTTTAACGAACACTTTGTTTTTGACAAAAATTACTCTTAAGCCATTTTCTGTTGCTTTTGATACCGAAATAAAGTTACATTGTAAGTCCTTTACATATAGCACGTCAACCAACTCGATCGTGATATTTTTGCATATTATTTCCACTGTACCGCAACCTTCGGCTTCTATATAACTGTCGCCTGCTAACTTGATTTTCTCTTCGTGCTCACGCATACTCGTGAACATTGATTTGTCCGCACACAAATGAGCTGTAGCCCCGCTGTCTACACACCACGCATTTTTCGACAAACCGATTCGTGTTCCAGAAGTTGAGAGCACCGAAAAAGATTTTTTACTGTTCTTTACGCTCGCGTTGTCTTTTCTCTCTTTCGAACTACACTTCGACGCGAAATGCCCGCGACGACCGCACAACCAACATTCAATGTTTTTTGGTTCTCTCATTGCTTTGTTCTTTTTACCGTTTTCTTGACGCGACGAATACATTTTATTCTCACTTTTCTCGGCTACTTCGCCAATCTTGCGCTCTCTCCCTCTTCAAGCAATTTAATTTTTAGAGCGCTTAGCGATGGCAACGAGTCTCGCGTTTCTATGGCAACTACAAAATTTTCGAAATCATCACTTAAACTTGCCAACAAAATTATAACGAGCATTTCATCAGGCACTTGTTCCTGAATTTCATTTAACTTTTTTTACGACATTAGAAAAATTTTACAATGTTTTATACCGTTGATCTGCGACGGACTTACGCACAACAGTATACTTGCGAGGGCTTTCTCGTCTTTACTGCCACTTTTTTTAACCGACCACATGTCACCGACCACAAATCAGAATGAATCAACAGACTTTTCATCTGTACTGACCATACACTATAATTTTCACCATCTAGTTTATCGATTGAAAATTGTGTACTCATCTTGAACAAATTAGTTAATCACAAACTTTAATTAACAAAACGAATCTCTTACAAGTCTTTCCGACTAACCCGCACAGTTTTACTTTCTGCTGCCTGGGCCCATAACCTATTCGAGTAGAGGTTTATTAGAGACTAAACTTATGCATAAGAATATTCGCTGCAGCGCAGGCAGCGAGAAAAAGAACGTAAAGCAGAAATGAAAGAATGTCCGTTACAATTCATAGATCGGATCATTCTAGAATAATATGAAAGAGATATACATACTGCGGTGGTTATATACATATTTTAACAAGTTATAAATCCAATTCTTTCATTAATTAAAAAAATATGGATTGGTGACACTCAAAAACGATCGTTATTGAAACAAAGCGTCTTAAGAACTAACTTATTGTTATTCATACAGATATGATTAAAGTTCGGTTAAAAAGCTTTTGATATTAGTATTGGGAGCTTTTTATCTGGTGACAAGGGATCTGGATTTTGATTGGCTTATTGATTTTTGCTTATTAAGCGTTCTCACGCTTGGAAGATTTTTTGGGGACATTTGTTTATAGGATTTTTGTTTAGTCTCGGTTGCAATAAACATCCGCTGTTTTCTAGACTAAAGGGGGATCAAGTTATGTGGGTAATTGGAGTAGGAAATTGAGTGGTGTGAGTGGATGGAGTGGCGGATATATTACTATATATGTATATGTTTTTTTTTGTGTGTATTTTTCATTTAGTGTATACTTAAAAAATATGAACTCTTTTTTTCTTCTCTTTTCTTTTTGTTTCGAGGGTATTTTGGCAATGATAGACTTATTCAAAAAAATGAATTCGTAAACAATATATAATATATATATATTTATAATTTTTTTCATTTTATTTCTTTTTTGTTTTTGTGTATTTAAATTACTTTATAGTGGCAGCGCAAAAATCGCTCTTTTTGTTGTTGCTGTTGTTCTTCAAGTCGGCATATTCTAACCCAAATTTGGCACGCCTCCGCCCATGGTGGTGGTGGGTCGCTGTTTACTTGGGCCAGCAGGGCCGCTCTCTGCCTCCTAAGTCTGACGAGAAGGCCACCTCGCCGGTTTATTTGGGGAATGGTCCTGGCCATCGGTATGTACATTTTGCGCTAATTTCTATGGCAAGGACTTTTTATTTTTCTTCTCTTTGTGTTTACTTTTGCCTATTTAATTAGTGCCAATGATAGGCAGGATCGCCATGAAGTAGGTAAAGGCAAGGTTTGACTTGAAGTAATTTATTGGGGCCGCAAGCCCGGTATTTATAGAGGAGCATTTACATTGGTCTTATGGCTAGTGTCCTTAACGGTATTTAATGCTAAACATAATGCTTAAATGAGGACGTGATAAATACTTCTCTTGTTTAGACTTAATGTTAGGATTTTATCAAGTAGAATTAGAAGAAAACTCTCGGGACATAACATCATTTTCCACAAATAAGGGCTCATTCAGATTCAAGCGATTACCATATGGATTAAAAATTGCACCAAACTTGTTTCAAATAACACCATCCCAAACATTCCTTTATATGGATGATCTAATTGTAATTGGGTGCTCTGAAAGACACATGATTAGGAACTTAAGGAATGTAATTGAAACCTGTCGAAAGTATAGCTTAAAGTTGCACCCTGACAAATGCTTTTACCAGACCAAAGTAAGTTCAAAACGATTCAAGATTACCCGACTCCCAAGAATGGCGACAAAGCCACAAGATTTGTAGCTTTTTGTAATTACTATCGCAGATTCATTCCAAATATTGCATATCAGACACAATTTATCAATAAATTATCAAAGAAAAATGTAGAATTCAACTGGGATACAAATTGTCAATCAGCTTTTGAATATTTAAAAAACAAATTATTAAGTCCGCAAATACTCCAATATCCGGACTTCAATAAAAAATTCTGTGTTACAACTGATGCAACCAGGATCGCATGTGGAGCCGTTCTCAGCCAAGAATATGATGCTCTCAATTAGATTGCTCTAAGAGCAATAAATACTAAGTTGCAGCAACAGAGTGCGTAATTTTTACAAAAGCCATGTCCACCAATTCGGGCCCAAGCTCTCTCGATCCCAACCAGCATCAGCTACAAGAACTAATTGTACAACAACAACGTGAGCGTCGACTCTCGGTCCAACGCAACAACGCGTACTTTTTGGTGGTGTCGCCGACCCCACTGAATGCTAACGTAAGCAATAACACCGAAAGTGCTCGCCACTCAGCAATCAACAGCAACTTACCGTGGAGAGAGCAGTGTGCTTCTCCATCAATATCGATAACTGGGTCACCGATTGCACCGACCAGCACCGTCAGCTCATTGACAGCAACTACTGCAACGTCTGCCGAAGTATTGACCTGCCTCAAGCCGTCAACGACAAGTCGCCCTGAGTCAGCCACAATAGTAAAACCAACGACTTCTGTCCAAACTGGAATGGATAGATATATTAAAATAACTAAGCGGAAGCTAAGCCCGCAAAAAAAAAAGTGGCAATACGCCGAAAATAACCAAACCAAATGAACGAGTAGCACCCCTTAGCTGAAATGGTTTTAAAATTCTTGCCAATTAGCAAGATGATCAAGCCGGCGCTGTGGATAAAGTTAAATCGGCTAGACCACCCCCTTTATACATCCGTGAAGCCAACAGCAGCGCCCTGATATCGAAGCTAGTAGAAACAGTAGGGGCAAGCAACTTTGTTGTAACCCCTCTCAATAGGAGTAACATTAAAGAAATTAAATGTCAAACCCAAACTGAGGACAATTTCCGCATCATCGAAAAGTACCTCCGTAATGCTAACATCAATTTCTATACCTACCAACTAAAAAGCAGTAAAGGGCTATAGGTTGTGTTGAAGGGGATTGAGCCATCGGTCCCTACTCAAGAAATAGCAGACGCGTTGGTCGAAAAAGGGTTTGCGGTCAAATCCGTTGTCAACATCATCAACAGGAACAAAGTCGCACAGCCGCTCTTTAAAATCGAGCTGCAACCAGACGCAAATCGGTCGAAGCCAAATAAAGTGCACCCAATCTACAACCTACAGCTCCTATTGCACAGAAGAATCACCGTAGAGGAGCCCCATAAGAGACACCAACCACCGCAGTGTAAAAACTGCCAGAAATACAACCACACCTCTAACATTTGCAATCTTAGATCATCTAACATGCCTGCTACATACAGTCCTAGTGTATCCTTCGCTAGTGTGCTCCGAACTGGACAGACGGAGCCCGCAAAAGAGACCACGTCACTTCACCATCTACAGAATCCGCAACCTAGCGCACCAGAGCTTGGCCAGCAAACTCCAAGTGGTTTGGAGGCCCTATTGATCTCACTCAATCAAAACATGACCACTTTTATGACGTTCATGCAAAACTGTATGCAAGAACTGATGCGGAATCAAAACCTGCTTATCCAGAAGCTTATCGAGAATAAATAATGGCTTCCCTACGTCTATGTCTTTGGAATGCTAACGGCATCGCCAAGCAAACTGCAACTATTCCTAGACTCATGTAAAATCGACGTTTTGCTGATTTCGGAAACACACTTAACATCAAAAAATAATTTTTAAATACCAAAATATACCTTCTATGCAACAAACCATCCAGACGGAAAAGCTCATGGCGGGACTGGTATCCTAATCAAAACCGTATAAAACACTCGTTCCTCAACAGATTTGAAACACAGCACCTACAAGCAACTGCTATTAACGTCCAAACCAGCTGCGGCAACACTACATTGGTTGCCCTGTACTGCCCACCACGCTTCTCAATCTCTGAAAAGGAATTTACCGATTTCTTTAACACACTCGGAGATCGCTTCATTGCAGCAGGGGACTATAACGCCAAACATACGCAGTTGTACAACACAATAGTCAACCCACTCAATAAGATGGATTGCGTCTCACCGGGAGGGCCTTTTTATTGGCCCACAGATCCATTGATTGATTTCGCAATAACCAAGAGGATTCCGCGTAATCGGATCACTGCGGATACACTGCTACATTTAACCTACGATCACTCTCCAGTGCTATTCACACTATTAACAAGACCTCAAGTACTTGATCGCCCATATAGGCTTACAAACAACAAAACAAATTGGCTTAAATTTAAAATGTACATGAGTGTCCACATTGACTGTTCGCCGAAACTGGATGCTGCAGAGAACATTGACATGTGCGTCGCTGCACTTGAGTCGATGATGAAAACTAAAGCAAGAGTGTCTACTCCACATGCCCCTACTTACACTAAACCTGTTGACAGGGCTACGAACCGGCGGATAGAACAATTAGTAACGGAAAAACGACGTCTAAATAGAGAATGGCAGATTACTCGATTACCAGCAGCAAAACTTCGCCTAAGGCATGCCAATCGCAACCTCTCCAAGGCGTTAAGACAAGAGGAAAGCTGGGCTCAAAGGAAATACATAGAAAAGCCCAGTCCAACCAACACTAAACATCCTCTGTGGAAAGCCCACCCAACTTTAAGCGGTCCTACTGAGACAGTTTGACCGATAAGGGGTCCAACTGGTGGATGGACCCGCAGTCACGAAGAGCGGGCATCCGTATTTGCCACACATCTTAAAATGGTTTTCCAGCCAAATCCAATATCAAACTCATTTGTACTTCCCCCTTCGAGCACATTAACGGATAGTAAGTACTCGGAACTCCAATCGGACGAGATCACTGCAGTTATTAAAAACCACATAAAGCCAAAAAAAGCCCTGGCCATGACCTAATCACACCGAAAATGATCCTAGAACTCCCCTATCTCTGCCATACAATACATCTGCAAACTGTTCAACGCTATAATAAGAATTGGCTATTTCCCAAGAACATGGAAAAGGTCCACTATCATCATGATTCCTAAAGTGGGAAAGGACAAAACCCAGCCATCATCCTATAGGCCAATTAGTTTGCTGCCATGTCTCTCGAAGCTTTTTCAAAAGGTCCTGCAGATCCGACTAAACTCATTTCTGGCATTGGAGAACACAATCCCTTCACACCAGTTCGGCTTCCGCGAAAAACATGGTACAATTGAACAAGAAAATCGCATAACATCCGAAGTACGAACAGCATTCGAACTAAAAGAATACTGTGCGGCTGTCTTTCTTGACGTTGCCCGGGCTTTCGATAGAGTTTGGCTGGAGGGTCTGATGTTCAAAATCCGGCAAAAACTGCCACAGTACACCCACAAACTCATGGAATCTTACCTTTACAATAGGAAATTCGCTGTAAGATGTAATGGCTCCGTCTCGTCTGATTTTGAAATCAAAGCTGGTGTACCGCAAGGCAGTGTACTCGACCCATTGCTCTACCTACTGTACACTGCAGACTTACCAACGAGTTTAGGACTTACAACGTCCACTTTTGCCGATGACACTGCAAAATTAGAGGAACACCTCAAGGTGGTAGAGGAATGGCTAGCAACCTGGCGTATCCAGGTCAACAAGCAGAAATGCAAACATGTTACATTTACGCTTAACAGAAGAAACTGTCCAGCACTAATGCTAAACAAGCCGTGGATGTCACTTACCTTGGCATCCACCTAGACAGAAGACTAACTTTTCGCAAGCACATCAAAGCAAAAAAGTCACAGCTTAAACTGAAAGCGAGTAGCCTACATTGGATTATCAATGCTCGGTCCCCTCTACGTCTGGAGTATAAAGTCCTCCTATACAACTCCTTACTAAAACCCATCTGGACTTACGGTGCCGTATTATGGGGGAAATGCAAGTACCAGCAATGTCGATATTATACAAAGAGCTCAGTCGAAGATTTTAAGATCAATCACGGGGGCTCCGTGGTATATACGGAACGACAACATTCAAAACAATCTAAATATACCTAGCATAAAATCTGAAATAGGTAGTCAACAACTAAAGTATTCTGCGAAACTGGATGCAAAACCCAAATGTTTTTGCCAATTCCATAATGCGAACTAATAATAGAACTCGTCTTAAAAGAAATGACAGACCAACCCAATAACAAGTGATTAGGGCCGCCTGCAATATCCCCAGGATTTATCTTAAGTACTAGACTAAGAAAAATATCTCAAACTTGTTGTTAGGCTCTAATTTAAGAGTAGATTCAACAAATATATACAAGAATAAGGTTAGATTTAGATTTAGAGAGTTCGATGTTACTATAGAATACATCAGAGGACAAGAAAATTTCGCAGCAGACGCTGTCTCTAGAATTGAATTTGAAAATATAAAAAACATAGAAAATAATAATAAAATACTTAAAGTAGCAACAAGATCAGAAAAAAAAAATTAACACATAAGGAAAACAAAATTACCAATGACAGAATAGAAATACCAAGCATATATGAAATATTAAATCTTAACGAAGCCAAAAAATATGTGCAACTTAGGTTTCAAAAATGTAAATGTTTTATTACCAAAAATAAAGAAAAATTAGTCTCCTTTAACATAGGCGACTTGATCATTAATGGAAGAATTTCGTTATCACTCGTTGCAGAGGATGGACGTGTTTTTTTTGCGCTTATCAATTATTTTTTCGCGATTAAATACTTTTCCATAACTCTTAAATTCATTATCGGTTTAATTAATAATAATTTCAGCATCCGAATTTTATTTTCATTTCGCGAATTCTTGCTGTCGCTTTTGTGTTTTTGTTTAAATTTAAATAAAATCAAAACTTACAACAATACTTGCATTAGCGGTGTTGTTGTTAAAACCATTATTATTATTATTATTATTATTATTATTATTATTATTATTATTATTATTATTATTATTTTTATTATTATTATTATTATTATTATTATTATTATTATTATTATTATTATTATTATTATTATTATTATTATTATTATTATTATTATTATTATTATTATTATTATTATTATTATTATTATTATTATTATTATTATTATTATTATTATTATTATTATTATTATTATTATTATTATTGTAAACACCTATTTATTGGGTGAAAATTATAACGATTAATTTGTATTTCTTGGATTTTATCTTTGGTTTTCTGCGCAGATGCAACTTGCTCGTTGCGTCGCCGGAAGAGAAGAGAGACGCCGTCTCTCAACCTATCGAGGACTTATCGCTAACAATCGATACTTATTACTAACAATCGATACTACAATACCGGTTTCGGTATATACATGAGCATTTAACAGACTTTGTAGATAATTGGGATCTTACAACTCGGCCGTCCTGACGAGGAATCGACCTCGATTCCAATGGTTAACAACGAAGGGGGTAAATAAGAATCTTAAGTGGCTGGTGTCGCCTTTGTTTGGCTATCAGAAGTGCAATCTTGATCAGGGGCAACCCATAGCTTTAATTTGGAGGCTTCTAGGACCCCATCATATGGTAGTTGGGTGATTTGGGAGCCCTCTACATCCCGGATTACATATCGGTCATTCGGAAGTTTTTTATGAACCACATACGGACCACGATACCGCCTGATGAGCTTCTTGTTTGTGCCTGCCGAAGTATCCACATTCTTGATAACTACGAAATCCCCCTCCTCAAAACTAACGGCAGGGAGGTGATGCTTCGAATAATATTCCGAATTATATTTGTTTAAGCTGCAACTGAAGCCAGACTCTCTTTGCTAAAAAGAGAAAACGAACGAAGAGAGAGAGAGAGACCAAGAACAGCACAAGTTACTTTGAAGTGACAAACTTGGAGATCCGTTACTTCAATTCTTTTCTTTCTTATTTCTTCTATGGAAATTTCCAGAACTTTGAATTTTGTAAAAGACAGCGTGATTTGCTGCACGTGATTTTTACTCTTGAAATTAATCTCGGTCGATGCGGTTGCACCTTCTGTGCCCGCCGACAATTGTACTATAGTTTTTAGGTTAAGAAAATAAAGCAACCGATTGAAGTCAACCTGGTCATCTCATTTCTTGCCAATCGCAAGTGCCTCGAAGCCGGCTCGGTGGAAATCATCCGAAGGCCGCATCATATAAGACGAGCAGTTTGGGGCTCCGCAAGGGCGCAGCCGTTAGCCAACATATTTTTGGTGCCGAAACCCGGGAGGAATGATCTTGGCGATTGGATTTAGAGTGTGATTGCCAGTGGATAGACTGATTCGGGTGAGTACAATTTAACGTTGATGTGTTTGGGTAGGTGTTCATTATGGCTGAAAAACTGTTACCGTTGGCTACGGAGCAAATCACATTGCTCACTTCGCTGGAGAAGTCATTGGCGCGATATAAATCGGAGGAGTCGGGACATACCGAGAGTCATATATTATGGAAGCCAGATTGGACTCGATTGCCCACCTTCACGCAGATTTTCAGCGCAATCATCACCAACTGATTCAAGAACGAGATAATGCGGAAATAAAGGGCAGATATTTCGACAAAGACATCAGAGACTGTTTCGAAGAAACCTACATAATGGGAGTAGCTGAGATTCGAAATGAATTGCAGAGACATAAGGATCGGAGAATCCCGGCGTCGACTGCATTTGATGAGTCTTGTTTGCATCAGACGGTGCATGAACAAATGGGACCATGTTTGGAGGAAGTGAAACTCCCAACAGTTAAACTGCCTACCTTCAGCGGGAAATTTATTGAGTGGCCGGCGTTTAAAGAGGTGTTTTTAACAAGAGTACACCACTGCGACAAGCTGACGGACTTACATCGTCTTCATTATTTGAAGGATTCGTTGGTTGTTGACGCAGCTAAGGATATTGAACATCTAACGCTAATAGCGGCGAACTATGAAGTGGCTTGGAGAATGTTGATAAATTTGTATGATATCAAACGAGTGTTATTTTTACATTACATGGATGTGTTCGATCAGCAATTACCAATAAAATATGGAGATGCGGAAAGTTTGAGAAGATTTGTGCAAACTTCCCGCGCATGTGTGAATTCATTGGAGAAGACTGGTGTGGATGTGCGACAACAGTCTGAAATTTTAGTGTACTACATGATGAAGAGATTACCGAATCAATTAAGAGTGGATTGGGAGCGGTCAATATCTTCAACGCAGAATCTGCCGAGCTTTGAGGAGCTCAGTCAGTATCTTGAAACACAGTACAGAACAATGATTACGGCGTCAGCAGGTAATATCGAGGGAACTCTATCACGGGATAGACATCGGAATGCAAAGCCAGGTGTACATGGGTTACGAGTTAACCAGAACTACACAAAGGCTTCATTTGTTACTCGAGAGACAGACCTATGCATTGTGTGTCAAGGGGATGCACACCTTATCGGAGTATGCAGGATATTCCAGGAGATGAGGCTATCGGAACGAAAGGCGTGTGTAGTGAGGCATCGACTGTGTTTTCGATGCCTTAGACCAAATCACCGAATAGATGCATGTGACAGTGCGGTAAATTGTGAAAAATGTCAAGGACGGCATCATACACTACTTCATGTAGACAAATCAGGATGCGAGAGGCCGCTTGGCACACTAAGGAAGGGAGCTATCCCAACAGCATCTGCGAATGCTTTAATTGGAAAGAGTACAACAGAAGCTGCGGTAAGGCACAAAGACGAGGTTTTATTACCAACAGCAATGGTGTGGGTAGAGTCGATAGAAGGCTATCCCTTACAGTTTAGAGCGTTTTTGGATCAAGGTTCACAAGTTTCGTTCATTTCAGAGAATGCAGCTCAGCAGCTACGTTTACGGCGCAAACAGGCTCACATCACGATTACTGGATTAGCAGATACAAAAATTACAGATGCGGCAGCAGAGGTGGAGCTAGTCATAAGATCAATCTACAACCCACATCCGAAATACAAACTGCTCGCGTCAGTAATACCTCTAGTGAGTAAGCGCATTCCAATCAAACGACTGCCGTTTGAAGAGTGGACTCATCTGAAGGGCTTACCGTTGGCCGACCCTAACTTCTTTAGTCCACAAGGAGTTGCTATTTTGTTGGGAAATGACGTCTACGATGAGCTGATGTTGGGAGAAGTGCATCGAGGAATACGTGGTATGCCTCTGGCGCAAAAATACGCATTTGGGATATATTGTATCAGGAAAAACGAATCAAGAATACGAAGGAAGGAAGCTGATGAGATACTTGAACAATTGTTATGTAAGTTTTGGGAGCTAGAACAATTCGACGAGGAGCCACGGGGGGTTTCAGTAGAGGATAACTGGTGCGAAGATTTCTTCGTTAAGACACATAGCCGAATGCCGTCTGGGAAATATGTTGTTCGTCTACCTTTTCTAACATACTTGGACGAATCAATGGTAATTGGAGAATCATATAAGAGCGCGTTAAAACGATTACATTCTCTGGACAGACGGTTGCGTAACGATGCGAGTTTGAAGAACGCTCATGTTGGCACGATAAATGAGTATCTGGAGCTGGGTCAAATGGAACGTGTAACGTCACGGGCTAGTAAGACGGGCAATCCTGCATTGGGGGAGTCGATCATTGCTACTTACCGCATCACCCAGTCATAAAGGAATCGTCATCAACTACGAAGGTACGAGTTGTCTTCGATGGATCGAGCAAGACGAGTAATGGAAAATCGCTTAATGAGATTCTAGCAATAGGTCCAAAATACACGTACATCTTCAAGGAATCATTCTCAATTGGCGAGGGCTAAAATGGGTATTTATGGCGGATGTTGAAAAAATGTACAGATGTATTAATATTCCACCCGACGACGCGCAGTACCAGCGTATTCTATGGAATCCGGACACAAGTGATTATGTGGAAGAATATGACTGCACAACGGTGATGTTTGGAACGAGCTCCGCACCTTATTTAGCCATGAGAGTTATGAAACAATTAGCTATGGATGAATGCGAGAAGTATCCACTGGCTGTGAATGTTATAAATCATCAAATGTATGTAGATGACATACTGTCTGGTGGCGACAGTATTGCAGAAACGGAGGATGTCAAGAACCAAGTGATTGGAATGCTTCGTAGTGGTACATTCGAACTATGGAAGTGGGCGAGTAATTGCACAAAGCTATTAGAGAACATACCAGTTGAGCATCGAGAATCAAGCGGATTGTTACACATGGAAGGTAATGATACTATTCGCACGTTAGGTCTATACTGGAGTCCCAAAGAAGATGAGTTCCGTTTTGCTTTGCATGTCGTTCCACCAATGAGCTCACCAACAAAGAGGACAATACTATCAGCAATTGCACGACTGTTTGATCCCATGGGATGGCTTAGTCCGATAATGATTACTGCCAAAATTCTCATGCAGCAACTGTGGAAGGAGAAAATTGGCTGGGATAGCACACTACCGGACACTATTAAGAGAGAATGGGAGAAATTCGTAAAAGAGTTACCAAACATAGTAACTATACGAATACCACGGCATGTTACATGGGGGCTACCGGGTGGTGTGGCTGAATTGCACCTGTTTTGCGATGCCTCGTCACGAGCATATGGAGCTACGGCTTACTTGCGCTTCCCAATTGGAGAGGATAAGTATCACACAGAGTTGCTATTGTCAAACGGGAGAGTATCGCCAACTAAACAACAACTAACCATACCTAGGGCAGAGTTATTTGCTGCGCTTGAAGCAGCCAAAATGTATAAGTATCTAAAAGAGAATCTAAGAATTAACATTAATTATTCGAACACTATTTTTTGGTCAGATTCTATGATAACCATCAGTTGGATCCGTGGTGGAGCTGCCAACTGGAAAGTATTTGTGTCCAATCGAATAAACAAAATCCTGGAAATCTCAGACGAAAGGCAATGGAGACACGTCGCCTCGAAAGATAACCCTGCAGATTATCTAAGCCGTGGCACGAGTGCAACCAAGTTGGCATCGTGTGAATTATGGTGGCATGGGCCATCATGGCTACAAGGATCGGACATCGAATGGCCTTGTAATGCTATTGATCAGGATTCGCTGTCGGTTGTTGACACTGAAGTCAAAAAGGGTGACGTGCCATAAGATATCAGTGGAAGAAATGCCAAGTGTAGCATTTATCAGCAAGTATTCATCGTATACACGACTCGTCTGGATTATATCATATATAAAACGTTTCGTATATAATTGTCGAACATCTGTGGCAGAACGAAGAGGACCTGGACTCTCAATTGTGGAATTAGAAGAGGGCCTACGTGAATTGATTAGGATGGTGCAGAAGGATTGTTTTAACTCTGAATGGAAGGCGCTATCGGAAGGCAGGGTAATAGCGAAGGACAGCATACTCCTGTCTCTTAATCCGTATTTTGATTCGAACGAACGTGTTTTACGCCTCGGAGGCAGGCTCCGAGATTCCCTGTTGCCCATAAATGAAAAATATCCTTATATATTACCGTATAAACATCCTTTCACAGATCTCGTCATATCTTACAGTCATATTTGCACCTTGCATGGTGGAACCTCACTAACGCTGAATTTTATAAGGAAGAAATTCTGGATTTTTAATGGAAGCAAAGCAGTTCGGTTTGGAATTCATAAATGTATCACATGTTTCAAGATGAAGCCTCAATTTGCAGGTCAGAAAATGGGAATGTTACCAGCAGTACGGGTACGCCCTTCTAGAGCATTCTCATCCGTTGGAGTGGACCCGTAAATATTTCGCCCTGCAAAGGAAGAGGACGTGTATCCCAGAAGGGATATATTGCTGTGTTCGTATGTCTAGTGACAAAGGCCATTCATTTGGAACCAGTTGGAGATCTGACCTCAGATGCGTTTATAGGAGCATTTAACCGTTTCATTGGCAGACGTGGCCTATGCACAGACGTTTATAGTGACTGCGGTACTAATTTTATTGGAGCCAACAAAAAATTGCAAGTGGACAAACTGGCATATTGTTCGTACATTACGAAACATATTGCGCCAACATTATTGAGAAAAGGAATCAACTGGCATTTCAACCCACCATCAGCGCCACACTTTGGTGGATTGTGGGAGGCTGGAGTGAAGTCCATGAAGTATCATCTGAAGAGAACTCTCGGAGAACAAGTTTTAACATTCGAGGAAATGGCAACTGTGTTGGCACAGATTGAGTCTTGCTTAAATTCAAGACCGTTATGTCCCCTATCAAATGATCCTGACGATTTAATGGTATTAACACCCGGTCACTTTCTGATGGGTGAAGCGCCTTTAGCACCTCCTGCTCCGGAATTGGCTAAAGTTACTCTGATTGATCGATGGAAGAATTGTCAATATTATGCACAACAGTTTTGGAGAAGATGGAATTCGGAATATTTATCACGATTACAAAGGAGACCAAAATGGCTGCAGACCAAGGAAAATCTAACATCAATGGCCTCTAGGTCGGGTTATGGAGACACATGCAGGACCCGATGGACTAGTGAGAGTGGTGACTTTGAAGACAGTCAAAGGACTCATGAAACGACCGGTAGCCAAACTCTGTCCATTGCCTATTCAGGAGAATTGGATAGAGAATGACACCATTCCTACACCTAAGCGTTAAATTGTTACTTTCTCGTTTCAGTTTTCTTTTCGCAGGAGTCTTTCAGACGTGAATTTGATGATGAAGATCGTCATCATCAAAGGGGGAGAATGTTTAAGCTGCAACTGAAGCCAGACTCTCTTTGCTAAAAAGAGAAAACGAACGAAGAGAGAGAGAGAGAGACCAAGAACAGCACAAGTTACTTTGAAGTGACAAACTTGGAGATCCGTTACTTCAATTCTTTTCTTTCTTATTTCTTCTATGGAAATTTCCATAACTTTGAATTTTGTAAAAGACAGCGTGATTTGCTGCACGTGATTTTTACTCTTGAAATTAATCTCGGTCGATGCGGTTGCACCTTCTGTGCCCGCCGACAATTGTACTATAGTTTTTAGGTTAAGAAAATAAAGCAACCGATTGAAGTCAACCTGGTCATCTCATTTCTTGCCAATCGCAAGTGCCTCGAAGCCGCCTCGGTGGAAATCATCCGAAGGCCGCATCATATAAGACGAGCAGTTTGGGGCTCCGCAAGGGCGCAGCCGTTAGCCAACAATATTCTTGGGACTTAACAATGTTACGGAAGGCTAATCTCCGGACGTCTACCTCTGAGGCATCGACCTCCTCCGTTCTCTCACCCAACCGTTCGGTTAGTTCGTCTACTACCACACCTCGTTGTTCAACACCGAATAGAAGTACGGAAGCGGCAAATTTGGTTGTGGAGTGGACGGAGTTATTCAATGCAAACTCTATGTTCGGCAGTTGTTGGACCCAATCTGCATGGTCCACAGGTTCCGTCAGTTTACCCAACATGGGGCCCAACACGCGGTTAACCCGCTCGACTTGGCCGTTGGCCCGGGGTGAGGCAGTGGCATTCAGCACATGAATTATGTTATTGGCCTTCAGAAATTCTTCAAACTCGGAGGAAGTAAAGCAGGTACCTCGATCGCTGATGATTCGGCGGGGTCTACTGTAATTTGCGAAATACTGAGATTCTAATGTCTGGCATACTTCACGTGAATTCGTCGTGGCGGCAGGGTACAGCTTCACAAATTTGGTGAAAGCGTCAATGACAACCAGAAGATACTTTTTCTTAGAACGTATGGACGGAAGGGGGCCCTAATGGTCAATATGGACGGTATCAAACGGAAGGGGCACTTTCGGAATACTATGTAGCGTGACGAAGCGGACGCGGATTAGTAGATACAATTGAGGCAATTTTTAATGTAATTGTTAACATAAGACCTCATACACGGGAACCAGTAATGCTTCTTGATCTGTGCACAACATTTCTCCGTGGCCATATGGCCAAGCTTCTCGTGCACTACTCGTATGACATGATTTATCATTTCGGAAGGGACATAAAGTTGGGGTACACTCGTCGAGGACAGGCGGTACACTACTCCATCTCGCAGTTCGAAATCCGCTATCTCATATTTCTCTAACTCATCTCGGAGTCTGACAATCTCAGGGTCCCGGTTCTGGGTTAACTGCAGTTGGAAGTCGAGGTTTATATCGTCAACGTATGCGGCAGTTTCTATTCTGCTTAGAGCATCAGCATGGGGCATACCAACCCCCGAGCGGTGTACAATCGTGTAGTTATAGTTTTCCAACAGCAGGGCCCAGCGAGCAATCTTGGCGGAATGTCCACCATTTCTCAGTGTCAGCGCAAGGGAATTACAATCGGTCACGATTTTGAACGGGATGAACTTAAGGTATGTCTCAAAACGTTTCAAGGAATACACTATAGCTAACGTCTCTAGCTCATAACTGTGTAGTTTCGATTCAGCGGCGGAGGCCATCTTAGAGAAGTAGGACACTGGGTGTAATTTACCGTCTGTTTGTTTCTGGAGGAGCACTGCTCCAAAACCAATTGAACTAGCATCGCAGTGTAACTCTGTTTCAGACTTCGGGTTGTAAATAGATAACACGGGGGATTCGATCAATTTCAACTTCAGTGTTCGGAAAGCTTCAAGGCATTCATCGGAGAAGACATAAGGGGTATCTTTTCTTAACAATCGGGACAGCGGACACGCAATCTTAGCGAAACCTGATACAAATCGGCGGAAGTATGAGAATAGGCCTAGGCAACGCTCTAGTTCCTTGCTATCCCTTGGAATGGGCAAATCCCGTATCGTCTGAATATGAGCTGGTTTAGGCGTGATACCGGCGGAATTGGCTAAGTAGCCCAAGTACTCTAGTTCCCTATACGCAAAACGGCATTTCGTCAGCTTCAGGCATAACCCGTTCACTCTTAACACATACAATATTTCCTTCAGAATCTCAAGGTGGGTTTCAAAGTCATGCGACGCGACTAGAATGTCGTCCATATATATCACCAGTTGACCTCGGTTTATAAATTCCTTAAGGACAAAATAAACGAATTTAGCGAACCCGGAAGGGCCATTACAAAGTCCGAAGGGCATGCGTACATATTCAAACTGGCCATCAGGGGTTACAAAGGCAGTATATTTGATTGAGTCTGGGTGCATTTTCACATGGTGGAAACCGTTCTTCAAGTCCAAGATAGTGAAGAATGATTTGCCACCCAGATGTTCAATGCAATCATCTATCAGAGGAATCGGAAAATGATCTCGAACTGTAATTTTGTTCAACGGGCGATAATCTACGCACTTTCTTACGGTGTTGTCCTTCTTGCGTACAGGGACAATCGCGGCAGCGTAAGGGGAACTACTGTGGCGAATAATGCCAGCTTTCAAGAGATCGTCACAAATCTCACGCACCTCGATGCGTTCGTGGTGCGACAGACGGCGGGGGCAGCAGAAAATCGGAGTTTGGCTAGTCAATTCTATTTTCATCTCATAGTTCGTGGGCTTGATTAAATCTGGATCAACTTGTACATACGAAGTGGAAATAATAGACTTAAGGGCTGCGGTTTGCTCTTCCCGTAACGCGGGCTCTATATCAAAGTCTAATTCACTGACAGCAGGGAGCTCAATGGCATTTATCGCCATAAGTGCATCGTTCAATGTTTCCGAAGGTACAGCAGAAGTTTTCGGAAGGGGAGAATCAGACAACAATTCGGCAGATACAATGTCATTCCTATCATACGGCAGTATCACTCTCTCTTCCATAAATATGTCAAAGGACTTCAGAACAGCAGTAAGATTTGGATTTATACATTCAGTCGGTTTATTCATGAGTATCAACGATTCTTTTCCATATTTCAGTTCTTTCAGTTTACAGAGTCTAATATTAATTTTATACAGAAGATCTCTACCTATAATCATCGGCAGTTCGGTTGCTTGGTTCGTCAGGACTTCAAACGTATGTATTGTATGTGTGTTGCGGAGGCGAACCCTACACTGGACTTGGCCTAAGGACAGAAGTTGGCTATTTCCTAAACCACGGCAGTTCAATGTACGGGGGCTAAGACGGCAGTTGGAGGGGACTTCAGATTGACGGATAAAACTCTTTGGACTGCCCGAATCAAGGAGAGCAAACATATCTATAAATCTCCTATCTTGCACTTCATCACAAACAAAAGCAACACTCACCAGTTGTAAATGGTCTAGTCGATTTCCCGCTTCATCAGCGGCGGCGGCAGCAGTGATATTGGTGGCATTTCCAATTCGAGACGGGCAGTTTTTGTAGCTGTGGCCCACTATGCCACACTTGAAACATGAATTCGGAGGTCTCATTGGTTTCGGGCATTGACTCTTGTAATGCCCCCATCCTGAGCAGTTGAAGCATCTGGTCTCACTCGTGACGGTGCCTGACGATTTGTTTCCAGGCGCCACGGCAGTTGTTGTTGGCTGCGCCTTCACACTATTGCTTTGTCTGGAGGCAGCGGCCTGCATACGGAGGCGCTCGTAGTGTTCCAGTAGGGGCTTCAGTTCAGCCATTGTCCGAGCTGAGTACAGCATGCCGACTCGAGTAGAGTTGTCCCGCAACCCATCAATGATCAGGTCGACCAGCTCGTTCTCCGGAATCGGAGCATTCATGGCAATCTCCTGCATCTCGATTGCGAATCTTAAACATCCCTCGCCTGCCTTGATGCGCCGGCCACGCAGAGCGTGGTACACTTCCTCGATGCTACACGAGCGTCCAAATTCTCGCAAGAGGATTGCCTTCAATTCTTCGTAGCTGTGCACCGATACCGTGCGCAGCAGCACCGCCGCCGTACCTTCCAGCATACGACGGCATGCGACCAACCGTAGGCGGTCGTTCAACTGCAGAATTTCAAATGCGTCTTCCAGATCGTTCAGCCATTTCTTCACATCGTATGCGGTATCCGCTGAAAATCGAGCCACCATGCTCTCAATGACACTCACGTCGCTGACTTGCTGTCTCGGTGCTTGGAATTCGTCAATCCCCTGCTGCAGTTTGAGGATTTGATGCTGTAGCTGTAGCAACTCATGTTGTTTCTGCAGCGTCCCCAGTTGCTCATCCAGGCTGGGGGAGGCGGAAGTGGCCGGTGTGATGGCGGCCGCGGCAGTCGATACGGAGGGCACTAAAGCGGGCATCTCCTCCCATGGGTCCGCGTCGGGACCAGTGGCGGGGGCGGCGAGCGAGGCCGCAGCCCGCATGGCAGACACATAGTCGGAGGGCACAGCATCCGCAGGCACAGTGGATGTGGCAGCGGCGGCGGGCACAGCAGTGGCAGCGGGCGCAGAGGCGGCGACGGCGGCTGGTACAGCAGTGGCAGCGGGCGCAGAGGCGGCGGGCACAGCAGCGGCGGCGGCGGGTGCAGAGGCGGCTGGTACAACAGTGGCAGCGGGCGCAGAGGCGGCGGGCACAGCAGCGGCAGCGGGCACAGCAGTGGCAGCGGCGGCAGCGGGTGCAGAGGCGGCGGGCACAGCAGCGGCAGCGGTGGTGGGCACAGCAGCGGCGGCAGCGAGCACAGCGGCGGCAGCGGGTGCAGAGGCGGTGGGCACAGCAGCGGCAGCGGCGGTGGGCACAGCAGCGGCAGCGGGCACAGCAGTGGCAGCGGGTGCAGAGGCGGCGGGCACAGCAGTGGCAGCGGGTACAGCAGTGGCAGCGGGTGCAGAGGCGGCGGGCACAGCAGCGGCAGCGGTGGTGGGCACAGCAGCGGCGGCATCGAGCACAGCGGTGGCAGCGGGTGCAGAGGCGGCGGGCACAGCAGCGGCAGCGGCGGTGGGCACAGCAGCGGCAGCGGGCACAGCAGTGGCAGCGGTTGGCCCAGCAGGGGCGAGTATGACGGCAGCAGCGGGCCCAGCAGGGGCGAGTGTGGCAGCGGTTGGCCCAGCAGGGGCGGAGGTGTCATCAGTTAGCACAGCAGGGGCTCGTATGGCGGCGGAGGGCCCAGCAGCGGCGGGCCCGGCAGGGGCGAGCATGTCAGCAGCGGGCCCAGCAGGGGCGAGTGTGGCACGGTTGGCCCAGCAGGGGCGGTTGCGGCAGCGGCGGGCCCGGCAGGGGCGAATGGGGCATCAGTTAGCCCAACAGGGGCTCGTATAGCAGCAGTTGGCCCGGCAGGGGCGAATATGTCAGCAGTTGGCCCAACATGGGCGAGTATGGCAGCAGTTGGCCCAGCAGGGGCGGTTGCGGCGGAGGCGGGCCCGGCAGGTGCGAATGGGGCATCAGTTAGCCCAGCAGGGGCTCGTATGGCGGCGGTTGGCCCAGCAGCGGCGGGCCCGGCAGGGGCGAGCATGTCAGCAGTTGGCCCGGCAGGGGCGAGTGTCGCAGCGGTTGGCCCAGCAGGGGCGGAGGTGGCATCAGTTAGCCCAGCAGGGGCTCGTATGGCGGCGGTTGGCCCAGCAGCGGCGGGCCCGGCAGGGGCGAGCATATCAGCAGTTGGCCCGGCAGGGGCGAGTGTCGCAGCGGTTGGCCCAGCAGGGGCGGAGGTGGCATCAGTTAGCCCAGCAGGGGCTCGTATAGCAGCAGTTGGCCCGGCGGAGGCGAGCATGTCAGCAGTTGGCCCGGCAGGGGCGAGTATAGCAGCAGTTGGCCCGGCAGGGGCGGAGGTGGCATCAGTTAGCCCAGCAGGGGCTCGTATAGCAGCAGTTGGCCCGGCGGAGGCGAGCATGTCAGCAGTTGGCCCGGCATGGGCGAGTATAGCAGCAGTTGGCCCGGCAGGGTCGAGTGTGGCGGCAGTTGGCACAGCGGCTCTCGGTACTGCAGCGGCAGGCGCAGCAGCGGCGGCTCAAGTGGCCGTCGGTACTGCAGCGGTAGTCACAGCAGTGGGTGCACCAGCAGCGGTGGGCGTGGAGGCGGCCGTCCTAGATGTGGAACGTGTGGCGCGCCGTGTCCCGAAATATGTATCCTTTCGGGTGGTCATCCCACTTCTGAGTTGTAAACACCTATTTATTGGGTGAAAATTATAACGATTAATTTTTATTTCTTGGATTTTATCTTTGGTTTTTCTGCGCGGATGCAACTTGCTCGTTGCGTCGCCGGAAGAGAAGAGAGACGCCGTCTCTCAACCTATCGAGGACTTATCGCTAACAATCGATACTTATTACTAACAATCGATACTTATTACTAACAATCGATACTACAATACTGGTTTCGGTATATACATGAGCATTTAACAGACTTTGTAGATAATTGGGATCTTACATTATTATTATTATTATTATTATTATTATTATTATTATTATTATTATTATTATTATTATTATTATTATTATTATTATTATTATTATTATTATTATTATTATTATTATTATTATTATTATTATTATTATTATTATTATTATTATTATTATTATTATTATTATTATTGTTCGTGGAGGGGCGGAAGGATCCAAATAAATACAAGTAGTTGGCGGGTGCCAATTTCTTCTGGGTATGGTGAGCGGGTGGTGAACTAAAAATGCGCGAAAACTTCGGTTAAATAAACTTATGCTTTATTAAATATTCACAGAGAGCCCGACACACACGAAATGGTTCGGGTTGAAAAAATTGACAATTCGTAAAGGCAAAAGAACGGGTGTTCGGGTGAAAAGCTCGATTCAGAATCCCTATGGCGATTTACAGGAGAACCCTTCGTCACCCTCCTCAGTATGACCGAATTCGGTTTTGGGAAAAACCCTACCCCTCACTCTCTGCTGTTCACCCGGTGGCGTGAACATACCGCCCCCCTTGCAACAAGTTGCAATTGCCTCGCTGGACATGTCTAAGGATGGGGGATGGCAGCATTCTGGATCGCCAAGACACGGGTGGAGATGGAGGGGGAACTTTGGATGCAGATGGAGTAGGCGGCACGATGGCTGAAGACCTTTGGATAGAAGCCCGAATGAAAGGCGGGTGCTTTTCGGGTCTTTGCTCCTTGGGTTGGATGTACGCGACAGAGCTGTCGATGTGCAAGAGCGTGTGGTGTTGCTTGCCACATCGATGGCATCCTGCTGTGCTCCTGCAGGAACCATTGGAATGCTCATGAGCCAAACAGTTCGGGCAGTATCCGTTGCTTAAGACTACCCGTAGCCTGTCGTCAGCTCGTAGTCCTTGAAACTGTCGGCACTGACGGAGCGCGTGTACCCCTTGACAAACGCGGCACCTGAAGCAATTGGAACTGCGTTCTACATCGGATGGTGCTGCTGTCCTTAGAGACATTTTCGGGCTGCTGGAGGAGGTGGACCGAGACCGTCTGGATTTTCCAGTAACGGATCCACAGAGAACCCATCCGAACATCGTCTCGATCCCCACGAAAGCATCACCAACATTCTTGATGATTCGTTCCCCAAGGATAGTGGGAAGGAGCTCGGCTCCAAGCACCAAATCCACAGAAGCTCTTTGGTGAAATAGCGGATCAGCGAGCGGAAGGTCAAGCGAATCCTGCTTCACCTTATTCGGGACGGCGCGGGACGGAAGTGCTTCAGCTACACTAGGCAGCACCACGGCGACTGCTTGGAACTGTCGCAGCGGTTCGTCAGGAGGAGAAATCTGTAGGCGGCACACTTTGTCGCCGCTACCAGCATCGCATTGCCCAATACCGCGAATGCTAGTTGATACTTTGCAGCTTGGAGGTTTAATCAATTCAAACATTCTTTGGGAAATAAAGGACGCTTCGGATCCCATATCAATCAAAGCGGGGATTTGAAACTGCTTGCCACGATGATGAATAGTTACCCTTGCAGTACCCAGGAGGCCAGTGTTGCGAGTGGAGGCGAAGTAACTTCCCACGTTTACAGGAGGGCTGCTGGAAGAATCGGAGGACGCAGGATTCGGAATTATACAAGCATCAGGTGCTGAGCTCTCTTGCACTTGAGCGGAAAAGGCCTGAGCTCGTGCCGTAGGTTTTCGGCTTACGGATGGAAAGGTCTGACCGCTAGAGTTTGGTTGAAGGACATCTGTGGCCTCTACTACACGGTGGCGATCAGTTAGGAATCGATTCAGGTCGTCCCAGGATGAGACGGCGGTCTTATTTGGAACGGACTGTTCCCACAACAGAAGGGTGGATTTGGGCATTTTGCTCGTACAGATTGCTATGAGAAGGATATCCCAATTGTCTGTACAAGCCCCGGAAAGCTCAAGACCGGTTAAGCAACCTTGAATTGACGTCTGCAGTTCTCTCAACGCTTTGCCAGACTCTTGTGTTACAGCTGGGATCTGTAGAAGCTGCTTGGCTTGGCTCATAATCAATAATCGATTATTTTCGTATCGCGCAGTGAGGTTATCCCACGCGGACTGGAACCCTTCATTGGTCAAGGGTGACCTAGAAACAATGGCTCTGGCTTCACCGCGAGTTTTGCAACTTAAGTGGTAAAGTTTCTCCACTTGTGTTAGGCTTGGATTATGGATAAAAATCGCGGTAAACAAATCACGGAATGTAGGCCAAGCCAGGCTGTCTCCGTTGAAGATTTCGACATCGCACGGGGGAACTGTGTGGCTTTGGTGGGTGGAATCGACGGAGAGCGTGACTGGTGGGGGAAGCCATTTTCGCGGACAACTGCTCGATTCGCTCTCCAAACAAAGTCCCGCCTCGCACATATACCATATAACAATATTCATGTTTAGCTTTAATTGTAGCTATGTGCTTCGGACTATCTTCGTTCTTTTGAGCCGTCAAGGCTTTATAGCATCGTGAAAACTCTGCCTCGACTTTTGTCCAAAGTGACTTAAGCTGGTCTAAGTGTATTTTAACGGAGACGAGTGGCACATCGTCAGCTAAAGCCTGGGACTCGCGAGTCTCGAACGCCGTTAATGCCTCGCACACGGCAACAAAGTCGGAAAGAGACATCGTAGAGTGTTCTCTGAGCTATTACGAATCGAATGGAAACAAATAACTTCGTGGAATTAGAGCTCTCAAGCGAGGAGATCGAAACGAAGCCGTAAGTGGACTGTATAATTTAAGTATAGAGGAGGAGTGAGAAAAAGAAATGACTCCTCTTTCTAATGAACACAATGAATAAGCATAGATAGCATAAATAAAATTAGAAGGATTTATAATTTTCCTCGCAGTTGTGTGAATAATTATAAGGATATATAATCACTTGGATATTAAAATTTATACAATGTGGAAAAATGTTTAAATTTATAAGAGTATTTAAAAGTATGGAAAAATTGAGACCAGTAAGATTGGGAGTGCCGAAAACTTTTCAATAAGGAAAAAAAAACTCGGAATTAGTTTTCATTAAACGGACAAGACAAGCCAAAATATTAATTCCATATAAAATAAAGTTGTACTTATTTTTCTTTAGAAAATATTTTGCGAATTAAATTCAATCAGTCGATTGAAATATGTTTGCACAATAAGAAAATCACGAAGGAAAAAATGGATGTCGTGACCGAGTCACGGCTTGGCTCAAGTGTCAGCACTGATGAGACTTGAGTGTCAGCACTGATCGAGAGTCAGCTGTTCTGCCGTTGTTTATGTTTTGTGAGTTTAATTAATTGTAAATTGTTTAACGAGGATCACGATTTCCTACTTTAATTATGTAGTTTTCGAATTATTAAATTGCGGAAAGCCAATCGGAGTGGCTGCAATTAATTTTGTGTGGGTGAATTCAAATTGTATGTGGACATATGTATGTGTGTTAATGTGTGCTTAACGCGGCAAAAGTATTACATGTGTATGTACCTATGTATGTACATACATATGTATGTATGGATGTAAAAATTATTTGACATAAATAATTTATGCCGATGGACTAATGATCAGCCCGTGGAGTGTGCTGTACACTTTAAGTAAAGGTAAGTGGTACTTTATAAATTCTCGATTATTAAGCACCTCTACTTGCAGGTTAGAAAACAGCTGTTTTTACATGTAGGAATGTATATGTGTGTATATACATACATATGTATGTATTGCTATGCAATTGGACTTTTGGACAATCCGAATTTCGAAGAATGAAAAAAAAAATGCACTTCATAAACACAAAAATGATCGGGAAATACCATGTAACCCTTGGAACAGGTCAGGTATGTACATACAAGTATACAAAAGTGTGTAGGTCGCTATGGAAGAGCGGGAAACCTCACACTTTTATAAGTTTGTAATGGAATATAATGTGAATGAGATTTTTAATAAGAAATGTTGTACTTATCAGGGATTCCGCCGATGCAAGCTGGAATAGCGGAAGGATATCCGGCTCGAAGGACCAATGTTCGTGGAGGGGCGGAAGGATCCAAATAAATACAAGTAGTTGGCGGGTGCCAATTTCTTCTGGGTATGGTGAGCGGGTGGTGAACTAAAAATGCGCGAAAACTTCGGTTAAATAAACTTATGCTTTATTAAATATTCACAGAGAGCCCGACACACACGAAATGGTTCGGGTTGAAAAAATTGACAATTCGTAAAGGCAAAAGAACGGGTGTTCGGGTGAAAAGCTCGATTCAGAATCACTATGGCGATTTACAGGAGAACCCTTCGTCACCCTCCTCAGTATGACCGAATTCGGTTTTGGGAAAAACCCTACCCCTCACTCTCTGCTGTTCACCCGGTGGCGTGAACAATTATTATTATTATTATTATTATTATTATTATTATTATTATTATTATTATTATTATTATTATTATTATAATTATTACTATTATTATTATTATTATTATTATTATTATTATTATTATTATTATTATTATTATTATTATTATTATTATTATTATTATTATTATTATTATTATTATTATTATTATTATTATTATTATTATTATTATTATTATTATTATTATTATTATTATTATTATTATTATTATTATTATTATTATTATTATTATTATTATTATTATTATTATTATTATAGTGTAGCAGGAGCGACGGACACACTTGCCTTTTGCTACTCTTGGATCTCGGTTCTTAAGCACTGGGAGAGTCAGTCTGTGTCGAGAGTTGATGGAAGCGAGACAGATAAATAATTACTCTGTGAACACATTAAAAATAACCTCGGAAAATAAGGCATGGTCGCTATGCGGTTGAGAAAGTAGGAGATGGAGAAGGTCCGAAATCTACTACCACCGTGGCAGAGTATATGAAAAAATGGTGTCCATCATTCGGGCGAATGAGGTCGGATGGCCGAATGTAAGATCGCGGTATGGTAGAGGTGACTTCGAGTAAGAATCGGTATCGACGTAATGTCGATAAAACGATATACGATAGCGATAAGCAGTCAGAGAGTCAGTCCGAAGAGAGTGAGTAGAATGAAGTGAGCCGGTAAAGTTGTGTCTCGAAGTGCGGGCAGTGCATTCTGAGTAAAGTCGAAAAATAAAGAGAAATATTGTGAAGTAATTAATAATTATGTTAACTTGGGGACTCATTCAGGTAAAGGCAGAAGTTCCACATTCATGCAGAGAAGTTCCACATTCATAAGAGAATTAAAATTTATCTCCACTGTGTCTTGTACAATGAGCCAGAGACGTGGAAAAATTATAGAGAATGTGGTTGGCTCACAATTCAGGTATACATTTCATTTGTTTTATAGATTTAAAAAAAATATCTCCAACCACATCGTTAGTAAAAGCCTATCAGACAGTTCTATCGTCGGTGCATCCCTTTGCTCGATAGGAGCAGATTCCGCAAAGGGAATATCTTCACTGTTCATTCGTGTTCCTTGTTCGTTGATTGGTTGGTTTTCTTTTGGTTCGCTTGATTTACCAGATGGTTCCAGCCGCTGCTTCTGCTTTTTTCTGGGCATTTATTCCAATTGATTTAAAAATAAATTTTCATTTATTGATATGCATAGTTGTTTTCAGAATGATTCTTTATTTATTTTATTTATTATTTTTATAAAACTTAAGCTTAGCTTTATTATTTATTTTGCTTAAGCTAAGTTTACATACGCTAAGTTCACACGCTGGCCTGGCTCTAGCTCATGTTACGTTTGTACATACATTGCTTATGTGAATATATGTATGTGCATATACAAATGTACATACATATATGATCATGCTTAGCTGTAGATTTATGTGAATATGTTTAATTGTTTTTACTTGCAACACAGTGTTACAAGTTGAGCTCATTGTATTGAATGATTATTTGTATGAACATACTACACGACATTAAATTTGGTATGTAGACTAGCTTAATAGACGCGCAGATATTGGCTATTTAAAAATTTTGCCCCGCCCACTGCCGCCCCCTCAAATTGAACAAAACTGATTTTGTCGAAAACTAACAAAGCTAAAGTCACCAAATTTAGTATGTACACTGGCTTAGTATGCGTGCAGAGTATATATATTTTTATATTTTGCCACGCCCACTTCCGCCTCCATAATTGAGAAAAAACCGATTTCCTCCTGTAGTTTGTTGACTATCGCATTCAAATTCGGCAGACTAATTATTCTTATGTATTTCTACCAAACTACCAAATTTTATTGAAATCGGACTAGAAACATGCAAAATATGCGCGTATTTTACTACTCGATACAGAAGGGCAGAATTGGCCGTTGGCTAGTGGCGGAGTGGCTAGAGTGCTCGTGTGTTTGTAGAGTGACCGGGATAGCACATAAAATGAAGCATGTAAAAGAAATTTAATAGAAATACATTTGGTTTTCGAAATTTGCAATATTTGTTTCACTTGGTGTCGACTTACTTAATTTATTTGATTTGCGCTCTCGTCTTTTGCCTACCCGCGACTCTGTGATGCGTGTTTTTTGTTTTTGTGCATTCTTGCTCTTTTAATTCTTTAGTTGTCATGGCTTACTCTGCACATTAACGCTTGTGTCAGAACTGGTCACTATATTCTTATACACTGATTTTTTACCTTTAGAATTTGTATTTTTTTTTAAATTAAATTAAACTTTTTGATAAAATGGTTGTCTGCTCAAAAAATAATTACGTAGTTGCCACTATTGCGGTTGACTCCCATGATTATATTCTTTTTTGGTTGTGTGACAATGCGGTTCACGTTAAGTGTGCAGGTTACACAGGCAGAATCAAGGAGTCTATTGCTAAAGGTGGTAGCTTAAAATATGGAGGTGATGCTTGCCGGGATGTCGAGAATGAGATGCGCTCTTTCATGAGGCGGACTAGAGATAGTTTTGACACTTTAAGGGCAGGTTTTAATAAACTCCAAGCGGAGTTTGCTGCGGTGGAGACTCAATTCAGAAGTTTATCGCTTATGAATGAGTCTCCGAATCGTAAAAGGACCAGTGTTTCTGTACCTGGGGTGTTTCTGTATCTGTAGATCCTCCAGCGTCTCTTATCGTCCCCGACCGGTCTTATGCACCGTCCACTCATGAGGTACAGAAATTGATATCGTTTAAGAGCTCGGTTGTGAATGCTATTGATATTACTTTCTAAGCTGAGCGACATTGGGTTTCTACCCCTTTTCCTTTCTTGGGTTCGTGAATATTTAACAAATAGAAAACAGAAGGTACTTTTTAAGTCTTCTTTTTCCGCTTCCATTCCTGTGACTTCTGGTGTACCTCAAGGTAGACATCTTGGCCCTCTGCTCTTCACACTATTCATTAACGATCTTTTATCAGTCATTGTTCATTCGCGTGTGCTTATGTATGCTGACGATGTCAAGCTTACATATGTTAAATTTTAACACCCATATTTCCACCACGGTCGCAAAGGCCATGAGTGTCCTGGTTTTCATTAAAAGATGGTCAAAAGAATTTGATGACCCCTATACAACTAAAGTTCTTTTTACTTCGCTTGTCCGTCCTATTTTAGAGTATGGATCTTGCATTTGGTCACCTCAATATGAGTCGCACCAGATTAGACTTGAATCCGTTCAAAAGCAGTTTCTGCTATTTGCTTTTCGTGGCTTAAGCTGGGATTGCAATGTCAATTTGCTTTTGTATTCTAGTAGAGTTCTCTTGATTAACCTTCCGTCCCTAACTAATATTAGAATTATGCTTGGTGTCATTTTTATGCACAAGCTCCTAATTGGTGATATTGACTCGCCCGAGTTATTAGCTCAGGGCTAATTTCGACGTGGGGAGTGGCAAAAAGTTTGAACAATCAGTTTCTGCGCGCTAACTAAAGGAGTATATAAACCAAGATCTGCGTGTTCATACAGAAGGACGGACGGACAGACGGTCATGGCTAGATCGACTCGGCTGTTGATCCTGATCAAGAATATAAGTCCTGGTGGCTGAGTTTATGAATTCTACCACTGTTTGTGTCAGTTTGTTGTTTTCTTTGGGAATAGCTGGTTTGTTAAGACTTATTATTGATTGATCAGAGCTCACTGATGGTTCTTCTTGACCTATTTCTTCATCAGCCATTAGTTGCGTTTTTTCTTCCAGTACAATTGAAGTTTCCAAATCAGATGTTTGTTTAAATTTAATATTGTATCAGTTTTTGCCATGTCTTTAGTTTGCTATAGTGTTCAGTTAATACTGCTCTAATAGCTTGGAGATTCTCGGTTATTATTTTCGTGTGTTTGGTTACTGTGTCTTGGGATGTTTCTCTATTCTGCGAGAGGCACTTACAAGATTTAGTTAATTCTTGTGCGTGTATTCTAGCTTTTCCTATTATATCATTCCAAGTAACCATAGTTTGTTAAAAAAAAATCCACTTTTTGTTTTAATTCCCAGAGAAGTTGTCTCTATGGGTTGATCGAATAGTTCGTCTACCCAAGCGGGTAGAATTCTACTTTTCAAAGCCAGATTTATAGCTACTAAGATTAATTTCTATTTCTATTTTGGATTCTTGAGAACCCATTTTACTTAAAAACCAGAGGGCCTGGGCTAACTTCGACCGCATCAAAGTTTGTATACCCTTGCAACTTTTTTTAGTAACTCTTTCCTTACCTATTAGCCAACAATGTGGAAGAACGTTTTATCTAAAAAGGCTTATGTTTGCGAAAGAATGGCCCACGATCATAGAAAATACCGAAGATATTGATTATAGTCACTGTTTTCCACCGATCGTTTCTATGGAAGCTTTATGATATAGTCACCCGATCTTGATTAAATTTGGCACAATCATTAACAGATATATTAAACTAACGAATGTATAATTTGAAAGCAATCGCGTTATAAGTAACGAAGTTATTTACAAAAGTCACTGTTTTCGACCAGTCTTGATAAAATTTTTCACAATCGTTTATAGGCGGACGGACGGACATGGCTAATTGTACTCGTCTCGTCGTGCTGATCAATAATATATATACTTTGTATGGTCGGAGATGATTCGTTCTATGCGTTGCACATTTTTGACCAAAATTAATATACCCTGAATAGGGATTCCGGAGAGAAGAATAACCCAATCTTCATTCGTTGAATTCAAAATATGAACTGATTTTATTAACAAAAGTATGGAGTTTATATAGGGAATCTTAGGCTCTAGAAGATAACAATTGTTCTTAAAATATCTTATTCTAATGAGACTCAAATCCCACGTTATCGGGGGTTGAAAATTATTATTATCTTGGGCACGGCTTCAGCCACATGACCTCCTGCCGTTGTGATCTTTTGGGTTAGTTTAGAGTTACAAGTGTTTTTCTACAATGTGTGTGGCGGATTGTAATTCTAGTCATATGCTAGATTACTTTTTGTGACAAAAGTACAGTTGTATTATGTTTTCTTTAGTGCATCTGATTTGGTGAAGCCGCTTCAGATGAACACGATGTTTATTCTTAAACATTCTGCAAAGGGCCGCCAAATGTGACGTTTTGGAGTTTATTTTTATAGTATGTAGTTAGTTTTTGATTTAATCGACCTTAAATTGTTAAAAAACCATGCGTTGCCTCCGATCTTATGCTCGTTCGGACTCCGCTCGTTTCTCCGATCTGCTCCTGCGGCCACCTGGCACCATCCTTTTCGTCTCTGCAACTATGTTGTTGCTCTGCTGTTCACGTGCTGCCTTTTTGCAACTATTTCATTGCTCTTCTGCTGTCCTTTGTTGCCTAATTGCAACTGTTTCATTGCTCTGCTGCTGATCTTTGTTGCCTACTTGCAACTACATACAGAGTTTGCAACGATATTAGTGTACATACAAACTCAATATATTTGTTATACTTTCGATATTACGGCTTCGAAAACGCCAAACACAAAAAACACCTACTGCCGAAATTACTACAATTGCTCCACTAGCCAAACTGCCTTTAAGATCGGTTAAAAACTCTCCCGCCGCCGAAGATACTACAGTTGCTCCACTAGCCAAACTGCCTTTAAATTCAGACGCACGCATTTTTTATTTTTTAAGCACTTTTTTGCTTTAATTTTATACTCTGTCTCTTACCACTGGTGCGGGAAAACAAGAGTTATTTATTTTGCTACCTTTAGCTGGTCTAAGCATTTACACTTGCATTAGATCTTAAACTCTTAAGGAGCTGATTGAACCTCTGAGTCTCTTACCACTGGTGGGGGAAAACTACAGAGTTCTTTCTTATCGAAGGACCAAACATGATCCATCCGGCTCGAAGGACCAAAATGAATAGGGAATTCCGGAGGAGAAGGAAAATAACCCAATCTTCATTCGTTGAATTCAAAATATGAACTGATTTTATTAACAAAAGTATGGAGTTTATATAGGGAATCTTAGGCTCTAGGAGGTAACAATTGTTCTTAAAATATCTTATTCTAATGAGACTCAAACCCAAGATTTCGGGGGTTGAAAATTATTATTATTATTTTTGGGCACGGCTTCGGCCACTTGACATCCTGCCGTTGTGATATTTTGGGTTAGTTTAGAATTACAAGTGTTTTTCTACAATGTGTGTGGCTGATTGTAATTCTAGTCATATGCTAGATTACTTGTTTGTGACAAAAGTACAGTTGTATTATGTTTTCTTTAGTGCATCTGATTTGGTGAAGCCGCTTCAGATGAACACGATGTTTATTCTTAAACATTCTGCAAAGGGCCGCCAAATGTGACGTTTTGGATTTTATTTTTATTTAGTTGCCTTAAACAAATTATTATTATAAATATTATTTTTAGTAAGATAACTGTTGTTAAAGAAGCATGACGAGCTACACAAGAGAAGTTAACCCTAGCAAATCAATGTTATCCTCTTATAAACTGACTTCCTATTATTTTGTATCATTTTCCAAATTGGTTTATTAATATCGCCCGATGCCTAACAATTTTTGTTTCGGGATATCTACCCACTCCTGATGTGTATTACTGTGCTGACTTCTAGCCTTTTTATATGGTGGAGACTTTAAAGACCAACTACTTTTACCTCTCGGCTTAAACCAATGTGGCTTTTGCTGGTATTTGAATTTTGAGTGGTTATTCGGATTAAATGTTGTCCCTTTTTGTAATACAGCCTCGGACAATTTGTTACCTGAATTTATTTTGACACTATTTCTTAGATAATCATTATTTAATTTAACCATTGCCATCTGAGTATTCTCATTTTGTACTGGCTCTGGGATATATGTATACTTTTTCTTCCCCAGATTTTACTTTACCTCCGAACTGAGGTCCTGCCGGGGGCCATAAACTTATTTCTTTTACCTCAGCTTTTATCTTACCTCGGTCCTGCCGGGGCCCGAAAGGTTATTTCTTGTTTTTTTTTGTTGTTGAGTTTGTTTGGACTTGTGTTGTAGTTTATTTTCACATTTACCTTTTTTCTTCTCCCAACGCTTTTTAAAACCTGTAACATCTATTGTTGGTGCCACTACAGATTTATTCATTTTTGATTTGGTGCATCCCGAGACGATCCAACCAAATTTAGTATTTTGACCTAGTAGGCCATTTATCTTTCTAACTCCCCCTTTTAAGATTTGGGTATATACGTCTACCCCTATTATCATGTCAACCCTACCAGGTTTATTAAAGGTAGGATCAGCAAGTACGTAGGATTGCCATTTTGACATATCCACGTTTGCTATTTTTAACGGAAGAGCTTTTATTAACTTTGGCAAAACAATTGCCTCAACCTTAAGAAGTTTATCCCGTGGATTTCGCGTCTTCACATCTATTTTTACTTTATATTTTGATTTTTTGGCTTTTACTAAGGACACGCCACTTATTTTTGTATATTGTTTAATTTTACGTAACTTTAATATTTGAGCGGCTTCTTCAGATAATATAGTACTCTGACAACCACTATCAACCAAAGCTCTTAATGTTTGAAACCCTCCATTTATTTTCTTAATTTGTATTAGGGCTGTGGCCAACAATTTTCGTTGTGCCGTTACACAGGTATTAACGCTCTCCTGATTTTCTTCATAATGGAGTAACGTATGGTGTCCTCTGCTGCAAAATGAGCAGACCATTTCATTATTGCATCTCTTGTTGCTTGAATGCTTCAAGCATCGTGTACACAATTGTACTTTTTTTGCTATTTCCAGCCTTTCTATAGGTGTTAGCGCTTTAAACTTATAGCACAGAAGTGCGTTATGCCAGGGGCCTTTGCAGATCGGACAACTATCATTGAAACCTGCAACCGACGTTTTTTGTAAAGGTTTTTTCTCTTCCTTTCTCACGGCTCTTAGCGAGCAATATCTTTGCTCCAAGAATTCCATGACATCCGATAGCAATTGTATCTGCCTTGTTTTTCTAATCTGACTCTCATACAACTGTAGAGTCTCTCTGTCAAATTTCCGAAGTATGTGTTGAGCGAGTATTACGTCAACTTCATCGGACAAATTTGCTTTGATTTTAATTAAGTGTATTGACTCATTAATTATGTCAATCACTCCTTTTACACTATTTGCGGATTCATTGTTGATCATCGGTAAATCAACGATCCGATTTAATTGTTCGGAAAATACCCTGCGATTATTTTCATACCGCTTGGTTAACAGTTCCCAAGCGGCACTATAATTGTCAGCTGAACCTGACAATAGATGAGCTACCATGCTCCTTGCTTCGCCCTTTAACGCGGATTTTAAATAATTAAATTTAAGAGCAAGACTTAAATCTTCTCTTTTTTCAATTAATTCTGTAAATAACTCCACAAACAGGTCCCATTCTCTAGCCTCTCCAGAAAATGTGGGTACCTGAATCTTTGGCAACACCGGTAATTCGCCCCTCACGGTAACATTCTCACTCTTACAATTTTCTTTATTGTTCAATTTCATTTCTAACAGTGATAGCGAATTCCGGACATCGAATTCTAAATCATCCATAGTATTCTTAAATCTTGCATTACTTGTCAGTACCTGGCACGCCTGAACTTTCTCCCATAAATAATTGATCTTATTAACATACACTATGCATGTCTCATTGCCTGTTGAATTGTCTAAAGTGTGTAAATCTTTGACTACTCTATCCAAATATTCCTGGAGCTGTTGGACTCTATCCATAAATATCTCCTGGTTAACCTTAGGGTTTTCATTACTGGAGGTCGCATTCCCGCGCGACTCTCCTATGCTATCATCAACTATCTCTGACATGTTTGCCTCCGCATCAACGCACACCGACTTACTAGTGCCTGGTTTTTCTGACTCTCCTGTGGCTATAATTTTGGCAACTATCGTTAACGCTTCTTCATGTATTTTATTTCTGAAATAATCATGATCTAAATTTGGAGCAGTCTCAATCAATTTTTTGTTATTAGGTATCCATTGATTCCTTATCTCTTTTACTTCCTCTATAACTTTGTTAGTTATGCTTCTAGGATCTAGTGCTTCCAACTGCCTTAACCTGGTATGTAACCCTGCCTGCTTCTCTAACACTTTTGCAGCCTTATTAGTGAACATTTTTGTCTTATAGGATATCGATATAATTTATAATGATAATAATAAAATATGTAGGTTGATGTAAGTACTTATGACTATTTTAATTTATATCTTATCTGATGATCCTGTTCGCTGCTGCTTGTCCGCCAATGGGTAGAGTTCGCCGTTTTTTTTTTTTACTGTTTCGTCGCTCAGCTGCTGTTGTCCAGGGCCTATGGGCTCAGGCGGTACCGGTGCCGGATTTCGCACCAGATTTTCTTATACTGGCACTTTTCCAGCCTCTTCTTTGCAACTATCTTGTTGCTCTGCTGCTGTTGGTAGTTGCCGACTTGCAACTACATATAGTGTACATATGCATATACCTATACACTAGTTAACTTTTTTTTTCGATATTAGGGCTTCGAATACGCCACACACGAACTTTATATTGTTCTCTTTTTTTTACCGCCGCCGAAATTATTGCAGTTGCTCGACTAGCCAAACTGCCTTTATATACTCGGTCGCACGCACTTTTTATTTATTAAGCAATATTTTGCTTTAATTTTATACTCTGTCTCTTACCACTGGTGGGGGAAAACAAGAGTTATTTATTTTGCTACCTTTAGCTGGTCTAAGCATTTACACTTGCATTAGATCTCAAACTCTTAAGGTTGTGTTTGATTTTTGTGATCTCTTTAGGAGCTGATTCATTCTCTGAGTCTCTTACCACTGGTGGGGGAAAACTACAGAGTTCCTTTTTCTCGAAGGACCAAAATGAATAGGGATTCCGGAGGAGAAGAATAACCCAATCTTCATTCGTTGAATTCAAAATATGAACTGATTTTATTAACAAAAGTATGGAGTTTATATAGGGAATCTTAGGCTCTAGGAGGTAACAATTGTTCTTAAAATATCTTATTCTAATGAGACTCAAACCCAAGATTTCGGGGGTTGAAAATTATTATTATTTTTGGGCACGGCTTCGGCCACTTGACATCCTGCCGTTGTGATATTTTGGGTTAGTTTAGAATTACAAGTGTTTTTCTACAATGTGTGTGGCTGATTGTAATTCTAGTCATATGCTAGATTACTTGTTTGTGACAAAAGTACAGTTGTATTATGTTTTCTTTAGTGCATCTGATTTGGTGAAGCCGCTTCAGATGAACACGATGTTTATTCTTAAACATTCTGCAAAGGGCCGCCAAATGTGACGTTTTGGATTTTATTTTTATTAAGTTGTCTTAAACAAATTATTATTATTAATATTATTTTTAGTAAGATAACTGTTGTTAAAGAAGCATGACGAGCTACATGAGAGAAGTTAACCCTAGCAAATCAATGTTATCCTTCTTATAAACTGACTTTCTATTATTTTGTATCATTTTCCAAATTGGTTTATTAATATCGCCCGATGCCTAACAATTTTTGTTTCGGGATATCTACCCACTCCTGATGTGTGTTACTGTGCTGACTTCTAGCCTTTTTATATGGTGGAGACTTTAAAGACCAACTACTTTTACCTCTCGGCTTAAACCAATGTGGCTTTTGCTGGTATTTGAATTTTGAGTGGTTATTCGGATTAAATGTTGTCCCTTTTTGTAATACAGCCTCGGACAATTTGTTACCTGAATTTATTTTGACACTATTTCTTAGATAATCATTATTTAATTTAACCATTGCCATCTGAGTATTCTCATTTTGTACTGGCTCTGGGATATATACTTTTTCTTCCCCAGATTTTACTTTACCTCCGAACTGAGGTCCTGCCGGGGGCCATAAACTTATTTCTTTTACCTCAGCTTTTATCTTACCTCTAAGGTGGAGGTCCTGCCGGGGCCCGAAAGGTTATTTCTTGTTTTGTTTCGTTGTTGAGTTTGTTTGGACTTGTGTTGTATTTATTTTCACATTTACCTTTTTTCTTCTCCCAACGCTTTTTAAAACCTGTAACATCTATTGTTGGTGCCACTACAGATTTATTCATTTTTGATTTGGTGCATCCCGAGACGATCCAACCAAATTTAGTATTTTGACCTAGTAGGCCATTTATCTTTCTAACTCCCCCTTTTAAGATTTGGGTATATAAGTCTACCCCTATTATCATGTCAACCCTACCAGGTTTATTAAAGGTAGGATCAGCAAGTACGTAGGATTGCCATTTTGACATATCCACGTTTGCTATATTTAACGGAAGAGCTTTCATTAAATTTGGCAACACAACTGCCTCAACATTAAGAAGATTATCCCGTGGATTCCGCGTCTTCACATCTATTTTTACTTTATATTTTGATTTTTTGGCTTTTATTAAGGACACGCCACTTATCTCTGTATATTGTTTAATTTTACGTAATTTCAATATTTGAGCGGCTTCTTCAGATAATATAGTACTCTGAGAACCACTATCAACCAAAGCTCTTAATGTTTGAAACCCTCCATTTATTTTCTTAATTTGTATTAGGGCTGTGGCCAACAATTTTCGTTGTGCCGTTACACAGGTATTAACGCTCTCCTGATTTTCTTCATAATGGAGTAACGTATGGTGTCCTCTGCTGCAAAATGAGCAGACCATTTCATTATTGCATCTCTTGTTGCTTGAATGCTTCAAGCATCGTGTACACAATTGTACTTTTTTTGCTATTTCCAGCCTTTCTATAGGTGTTAGCGCTTTAAACTTATAGCACTGAAGTGCGTTATGCCAGGGGCCTTTGCAGATCGGACAACTATCATTGAAACCTGCAACCGACGTTTTTTGTAAAGGTTTTTTTCTCTTCCTTTCTCACGGCACTTAGCGAGCAATATCTTTGCTCCAAGAATTCCATGACATCCGATAGCAATTGTATCTGCCTTGTTTTTCTAATCTGACTCTCATACAACTGTAGAGTCTCTCTGTCAAATTTCCGAAGTATGTGTTGAGCGAGTATTACGTCAACTTCATCGGACAAATTTGCTTTGATTTTAATTAAGTGTATTGACTCATTAATTATGTCAATCACTCCTTTTACACTATTTGCGGATTCATTGTTGATCATCGGTAAATCAACGATCCGATTTAATTGTTCGGAAAATACCCTGCGATTATTTTCATACCGCTTGGTTAACAGTTCCCAAGCGGCACTATAATTGTCAGCTGAACCTGACAATAGATGAGCTACCATGCTCCTTGCTTCGCCCTTTAACGCGGATTTTAAATAATTAAATTTAAGAGCAAGACTTAAATCTTCTTTTTTTCAATTAATTCTGTAAATAACTCCACAAACAGGTCCCATTCTCTAGCCTCTCCAGAAAATGTGGGTACCTGAATCTTGGGCAACACCGGTAATTCGCCCCTCACGGTAACATTCTCACTCTTACAATTTTCTTTATTGTTCAATTTCATTTCTAACAATGATAGCGAATTTCGGACATCGAATTCTAAATCATCCATAGTATTCTTAAATCTTGCATTACTTGTCAGTTACCTGGCACGCCTGAACTTTCTCCCATAAATAATTGATCTTATTAACATACACTATGCATGTCTCATTGCCTGTTGAATTGTCTAAAGTGTGTAAATCTTTGACTACTCTATCCAAATATTCCTGGAGCTGTTGGACTCTATCCATAAATATCTCCTGGTTAACCTTAGGGTTTTCATTACTGGAGGTCGCATTCCCGCGCGACTCTCCTATGCTATCATCAACTATCTCTGACATGTTTGCCTCCGCTTCAACGCACACCGACTTACTAGTGCCTGGTTTTTCTGACTCTCCTGTGGCTATAATTTTGGCAACTATCGTTAACGCTTCTTCATGTATTTTATTTCTGAAATAATCATGATCTAAATTTGGAGCAGTCTAAATCAATTTTTTGTTATTAGGTATCCATTGATTCCTTATCTCTTTTACTTCCTCTATAACTTTGTTAGTTATGCTTCTAGGATCTAGTGCTTCCAACTGCCTTAACCTGGTATGTAACCCTGCCTGCTTCTCTAACACTTTTGCAGCCTTATTAGTGAACATTTTTGTCTTATAGGATATCGATATAATTTATAATGATAATAATAAAATATGTAGGTTGATGTAAGTACTTATGACTATTTTAATTTATATCTTATCTGATGATCCTGTTCGCTGCTGCTTGTCCGCCAATGGGTAGAGTTCGCTGTTTTATTTTTTACTGTTTCGTCGCTCAGCTGCTGTTGTCCAGGGCCTATGGGCTCAGGCGGTACCGGTGCCGGATTTCGCACCAGATTTTCTTATACTGGCACGTTTTCCAGCCTCTTCTTTGCAACTATGTATCTTGTTGCTCTGCTGCTGTTGGTAGTTGCCGACTTGCAACTACATATAGTGTACATATGCATATACCTATACACTAGTTAACTTTTTTTTTTCGATATTAGGGCTTCGAATACGCCACACACGAACTTTATATTGTTCTTTTTTTTTTACCGCCGCCGAAATTATTGCAGTTGCTCGACTAGCCAAACTGCCTTTATATACTCGGTCGCACGCACTTTTTATTTATTAAGCAATATTTTGCTTTAATTTTATACTCTGTCTCTTACCACTGGTGGGGAAAACAAGAGTTATTTATTTTGCTACCTTTAGCTGGTCTAAGCATTTACACTTGCATTAGATCTCAAACTCTTAAGGAGCTGGTTGAACCTCTGAGTCTCTTACCACTGGTGGGGGAAAACTACAGAGTTCTTTCTTATTTTGCTACCTTTAGCTGGTCTTAGCATTTACACTTGCATAAGATCTCAAACTCTTAAGGAGCTGATTCATTCTCTGAGTCTCTTACCACTGGTGGGGGAAAACTACAGAGTTCCTTTTTTCTCGAAGGACCAAAATGAATAGGGATTCCGGAGGAGAAGAATAACCCAATCTTCATTCGTTGAATTCAAAATATGAACTGATTTTATTAACAAAAGTATGGAGTTTATATAGGGAATCTTAGGCTCTAGGAGGTAACAATTGTTCTTAAAATATCTTATTCTAATGAGACTCAAACCCAAGATTTCGGGGGTTGAAAATTATTATTATTTTTTTGGGCACGGCTTCGGCCACTTGACATCCTGCCGTTGTGATCTTTTGGGTTAGTTTAGAATTACAAGTGTTTTTCTACAATGTGTGTGGCTGATTGTAATTCTAGTCATATGCTAGATTACTTGTTTGTGACAAAAGTACAGTTGTATTATGTTTTCTTTAGTGCATCTGATTTGGTGAAGCCCCTTCAGATGAACACGATGTTTATTCTTAAACATTCTGCAAAGGGCCGCCAAATGTGACGTTTTGGATTTTATTTTTATTTAGTTGTCTTAAACAAATTATTATTATTAATATTATTTTTAGTAAGATTACTGTTGTTAAAGAAGCATGACGCTAAGAGAAGTTAACCCTGCAAATCAATGTTTGTATCATTTTCCAAATTGGTTTATTAATATCGCCCGATGTTTAACAATTTTTGCTTCGGGATATCTACCCACTCCTGATGTGTATTACTGTGCTGACTTCTAGCCTTTTTATATGGTGGAGACTTTAAAGACCAACAACTTTTACCTCTCGGCTTAAACCAATGTGGCTTTTGCTGGTATTTGAATTTTGAGTGGTTATTCGGATTAAGTGTTGTCCCTTTTTGTAATACAGCCTCGGACAATTTGTTACCCGAATTTATTTTGACACTATTTCTTAGATAATCATTATTTAATTTAATCATTGCCATCTGAGTATTCTCTTTTTGTACTGGCTCTGGGATATATACTTTTTCTTCCCCAGATTTTACTTTACCTCCGATTTTTTTTACCTGGGGTTATCTTACCTTAAGGTGAGGTCCTGCCGGGGCCCGAAAGCTTATTTCTTGTTTTGTTTCAGTTTTTAGTCTTGTCTCTACTTGTTTTAGTTTATTTTCATATTTACCTTTTTTCTTCTCCCAACGCTTTTTAAAACCTGTAACATCTATTGTTGGTGCCACTACAGATTTATTCATTTTTGATTTGGTGCATCCCGAGACGATCCAACCAAATTTAGTATTTTGACCTAGTAGGCCATTTATCTTTCTAACTCCCCCTTTTAAGATTTGGGTATATACGTCTACCCCTATTATCATGTCAACCCTACCAGGTTTATTAAAGGTGGGGTCAGCAAGTACGTAGGAATGCCATTTTGACATATCCACATTTGCTATTTTTAACGGAAGAGCTTTTATTAACTTTGGCAAAACAATTGCCTCAACCTTAAGAAGTTTATCCCGTGGATTTCGCGTCTTCACATCTATTTTTACTTTATATTTTGATTTTTTGGCTTTTACTAAGGACACGCCACTTATTTTTGTATATTGTTTAATTTTACGTAACTTTAATATTTGAGCGGCTTCTTCAGATAATATAGTGCTCTGACAACCACTATCAATCAAAGCTCTTAATGTTTGAAACCCTCCATTTATTTTCTTAATTTGTATTAGGGCTGTGGCTAACAATTTTCGTTGTTCCGTTACACAGGTATTAACGCTCTCCTGATTTTCTTCATAATGGAGTAACGTATGGTGTCCTCTGCTGCAAAATGAGCAGACCATTTCATTATTGCATCTCTTGTTGCTTGAATGCTTCAAGCATCGTGTACACAATTATACTTTTTTGCTATTTCCAGCCTTTCTATAGGGTGTTAGCGCTTTAAACTTATAGCACTGAAGTGCGTTATGCCAGCGGCCTTTGCAGATCGGACAACTGTCATTTAAACGCCACAGCCGACGTTTTTTCTAATGGTTTTTTCTCTTCCTTTCTCACGGCACTTAGCGAGCAATATCTTTGCTCCAAGAATTCCATGACATCCGATAGCAATTGTATCGGCCTTGTTTTTCTAATCTGACTCTCATACAACTGTAGAGTCTCTCTGTCAAATTTCCGAAGTATGTGTTGAGCGAGTATTACGTCAACTTCATCGGACAAATTTGCTTTGATTTTAATTAAGTGTATTGACTCATTAATTATGTCAATCACTCCTTTTATACTCTTTGCGGATTCATTGTTGATCATCGGTAAATCAACGATCCGATTTAATTGTTCGGAAAATACCCTGCGATTATTTTCATACCGCTTGGTTAACAGTTCCCAAGCGGCACTATAATTGTCAGCTGAACCTGACAATAGATGAGCTACCATGCTCCTTGCTTCGCCCTTTAACGCGGATTTTAAATAATTAAATTTAAGAGCAAGACTTAAATCTTCTCTTTTTTCAATTAATTCTGTAAATAACTCCACAAACAGGTCCCATTCTCTAGCCTCTCCAGAAAATGTGAATCTTTGGCAACACCGGTAATTCGCCTCGCACGGTAACATTCTCACTCTTACAATTTTTTTTATTGTTTAATTTAATTTCTAGCATTGACAATGAATTTCGGACATCAAATTGTAAATCATCCATAATATTCTTTAATTTTGCATCACTTGTTATTACTTGACATGCCTGTACTTTCTCCCACAAATAGTTAATTTTATTAATATATAATGTCCATGTCCCATTGCCTGTTGACTTCAACTCTACTACCTCCAAATATTCCTGGAGCTGTCGGACTCTATCCATAAATATCTCCTGGTTAAGCTTAGGGTTTTCATTACTGGAGGTTGCATTCCCGCGCGACTCTCCTATGCTATCATCAACTATCTCTGACATGTTTGCCTCCGCTTCAACGCACACCAACTTACTAGTGCCTGGTTTTTCTGACTCTCCTATTGCTATAATTTTGGCAACTATCGTTAATGCTTCTTCATGTATTTTATTTCTGAAATAATCATGATCTAAATTTGGAGCAGTCTAAATCAATTTTTTGTTATTAGGTATCCATTGATTCCTTATCTCTTTTACTTCCTCTATAACTTTGTTAGTTATGCTTCTAGGATCTAGTGCTTCCAACTGCCTTAACCTGGTATGTAACCCTGCCTGCTTCTCTAACACTTTTGCAGCCTTATTAGTGAACATTTTTGTTTTATAGGATATCGATATAATTTATAATGATAATAATAAAATATGTAGGTTGACGTAAGTACTTATGACTATTTTAATTTATATCTTATCTGATGAACCTGGTCGTTGCTGCTTGTCCGCCAATGGGTAGAGTTCGCTGTTTTATTTTTTACTGTTTCGTCGCTCAGCTGCTGTTGTCCAGGGCCTTTGGGCTCAGGCGGTACCGGTGCCGGATATCGCACCAGATTTCCTGCACGTTCTTCAGTTTCTTCTTTGCAACTATGTATCTTGTTACTCTGCTGCTGTTGGTAGTTGCCGACTTGCAACTACATACACTGCCAGCCACTTTTTTTTTCGATATTAGGGCTTCGAATACGCCACACACGAACTTTATATTGTTCTTTTTTTTTTACCGCCACCGAAATTATTGCAGTTGCTCGACTAGCCAAACTGCCCTTATACACTCGGTCGCACGACCTTTTTATTTATTAGGCAATATTTTGCTTTAATTTTATACTCTGTCTCTTACCACTGGTGGGGAAAACAAGAGTTTTTTATTTTGCTACCTTTAGCTGGTCTAAGCATTTACACTTGCATTAGATCTCAAACTCTTAAGGAGCTGGTTGAACCTCTGAGTCTCTTACCACTGGTGGGGGAAAACTACAGAGTTCTTTCTTATTTTGCTACCTTTAGCTGGTCTTAGCATTTACACTTGCATAAGATCTCAAACTCTTAAGGAGCTGATTCACTCTCTGAGTCTCTTACCACTGGTGGGGAAAACTACAGAGTTCCTTTTTTCTCGAAGGACCAAAATGAATAGGGATTCCGGAGGAGAAGAATAACCCAATCTTCATTCGTTGAATTCAAAATATGAACTGATTTTATTAACAAAAGTATGGAGTTTATATAGGGAATCTTAGGCTCTAGGAGGTAACAATTGTTCTTAAAATATCTTATTCTAATGAGACTCAAACCCAAGATTTCGGGGGTTGAAAATTATTATTATTATTTTTGGGCACGGCTTCGGCCACTTGACATCCTGCCGTTGTGATCTTTTGGGTTAGTTTAGAGTTACAAGTGTTTTTCTACAATGTGTGTGGCTGATTGTAATTCTAGTCATATGCTAGATTAGTTGTTTGTGACAAAAGTACAGTTGTATTATGTTTTCTTTAGTGCATCTGATTTGGTGAAGCCCCTTCAGATGAACACGATGTTTATTCTTAAACATTCTGCAAAGGGCCGCCAAATGTGACGTTTTGGATTTTATTTTTATTTAGTTGCCCTAAACAAATTATTATTATAAATATTATTTTTAGTAAGATTACTGTTGTTAAAGAAGCATGACGAGCTACACAAGAGAAGTTAACCCTAGCAAATCAATGTTTGTATCATTTTCCAAATTGGTTTATTAATATCGCCCGATGTTTAACAATTTTTGCTTCGGGATATCTACCCACTCCTGATGTGTATTACTGTGCTGACTTCTAGCCTTTTTATATGGTGGAGACTTTAAAGACCAACAACTTTTACCTCTCGGCTTAAACCAATGTGGCTTTTGCTGGTATTTGAATTTTGAGTGGTTATTCGGATTAAGTGTTGTCCCTTTTTGTAATACAGCCTCGGACAATTTGTTACCCGAATTTATTTTGACACTATTTCTTAGATAATCATTATTAATTTAATCATTGCCATCTGAGTATTCTCTTTTTGTACTGGCTCTGGGATATATACTTTTTCTTCCCCAGATTTTACTTTTACCTCCGAACTGAGGGTCCTGCCGGGGGCCATAAACTTATTTCTTTTACCTCAGCTTTTATCTTACCTCTAAGGTGAGGTCCTGCCGGGGCCCGAAAAGTTATTTCTTGTTTTGTTTTGTTGATGAGCTTGTTTGGACTTGTGTTGTATTTATTTTCATATTTACCTTTTTTCTTCTCCCAACGCTTTTTAAAACCTGTAACATCTATTGTTGGTGCCACTACAGATTTATTCATTTTTGATTTGGTGCATCCCGAGACGATCCAACCAAATTTAGTATTTTGACCTAGTAGGCCATTTATCTTTCTAACAATTGCCTCAACCTTAAGAAGTTTATCCCGTGGATTTCGCGTCTTCACATCTATTTTTACTTTATATTTTGATTTTTTGGCTTTTACTAAGGACACGCCACTTATTTTTGTATATTGTTTAATTTTACGTAACTTTAATATTTGAGCGGCTTCTTCAGATAATATAGTGCTCTGACAACCACTATCAATCAAAGCTCTTAATGTTTGAAACCCTCCATTTATTTTCTTAATTTGTATTAGGGCTGTGGCCAACAATTTTCGTTGTTCCGTTACACAGGTATTAACGCTCTCCTGATTTTCTTCATAATGGAGTAACGTATGGTGTCCTCTGCTGCAAAATGAGCAGACCATTTCATTATTGCATCTCTTGTTGCTTGAATGCTTCAAGCATCGTGTGCACAATTATACTTTTTTTGCTATTTCCAGCCTTTCTATAGGTGTTAGCGCTTTAAACTTATAGCACTGAAGTGCGTTATGCCAGCGGCCTTTGCAGATCGGACAACTGTCTTTAAACGCCACAGCCGACGTTTTTTCTAATGGTTTTTTCTCTTCTTTTCTCACGGCACTTAGCGAGCAATATCTTTGCTCCAAGAATTCCATGACATCCGATAGCAATTGTATCGGCCTTGTTTTTCTAATCTGACTCTCATACAACTGTAGAGTCCCTCTGTCAAATTTCCAAATCAGATGTTTGTTTAAATTTAATATTGTATCTGTTTAGCACAGTTTTTGCCATGTCTTTAGTTTGCTATAGTGTTCAGTTAATACTGCTCTAATAGCTTGGAGATTCTCGGTTATTATTTCGTGTGTTTGGTTACTGTGTCTTGGGATGTTTCTCTATTCTGCGAGAGGCACTTACAAGATTTAGTTAATTCTTGTGCGTGTATTCTAGCTTTTCCTTATGGCTTATGTTTGCGAAAGAATGGCCCACAATCATAGAAAATAACGAAGATATTGATTATAGTCACTGTTTTCCACCGATCGTTTCTATGGAAGCTTTATGATATAGTCACCCGATCTTGATCAAATTTGGCACAATCATTAACAGATATATTAAACTAAAGAATGTTTAATTTGAAAGCAATCGCGTTATAAGTAACGAAGTTATTTACAAAAGTCACTGTTTTCGACCAGTCTTGATAAAATTTGTCCCAGTCGTTTATAGGCGGACGGACATGGCTATTTGTACTCGTCTCGTCGTGCTGTTCAATAATATACACACTTTGTATGGTCGGAGATGACCAAAATTAATATACCCTTTTTGCAAGGTTATAAAAATTTAGAATTTAACTGGGATGCAAACTGTCAGTCAGCTTTCCAATATCCGTACAATAAAAAATTCTGTATTACAGCTGATGCAAGCAAGATCGCATGTGACATTTACAAAAGGCGAAAGCAAAAGGTCAACAATGGAGCAAGAATTAACAGCAATTGAATATTTCAAACCAAAACATAATTATAACAATAATGACCCACACAACAAACAAGTAATTAACAAGAAACAACGCACTGAAAATTATACGCAAAGACCAGGATTCGTGGTGTTCAGCATGTTGCTAAAGATCACTCTTAGCAACATGTTGCTAACAATTAAAACACGCAACATTACGATACGACGCAAAATGTTCGATCGAACCACATACGACAAACAGCAAATTTCGTCACAGCGGGAAGATGCGTGGGAGGCAGAGAGCGAAAGAACCAAACGGCTGGAGAGCATACGCGCAAAAGAGAGGGCCACTTTACTCCAGAGGTAGACACAAAGAGAGCCAGCTCAAACTGTCAATGTATGCGTGCGCTTGCTTGTGTGCGTAAGATGCTTTACACTGCGCGAATCGTATGTGAAGAAACTAATAAAAAAATTAAACTGCAAGTGGAAAAGAATAATTCCGACCTAATTTTTGTTCAGAAACTCAACTGTTTCCTTTACTTCTATATTGTTTGGATAACTTTTTATACGAAGGAGATCTTCTAAATGGCTATCAGTAAGACTATTTCGAATTGAATCTTTAATTAATTTCATTGTCGAAAATGTGGATTCGCAAATGTATGTTGTGGTAAACATGGAAGATAATTTTAACATTGCCTTTTTAGAATTAGGAAATTTATCCATAGGAATGTTTCGCCAAAATTCTATTCCACTACTTAGTGGCAGCATCAAGTCAGTTTTCATGACCTGTATTTCCTTCTTAATTTCTTCTGGGATTAATTCTGATTCTGCTTCAAGGGGGCTATTGAAAACTGCGATTAGCCAATTGATTTGTTTAAAATCAGAAAATTTTTCAGCTATTTCGGACGAAAGGGTATTAACTGCCTCAGCGTATTCCTGAATTCGGGAAGGGTTAGGGTACAATGTTACACTTTCTGCAGTTCGCTGAAGGCTGGACAGGTCATTATTTTTCATCTGAATTTGAAGACTACTAATTTTGCGAGTAAAATTTTTTATCGCTGCAATTAAATCGGACGGAAGTTTATTGCGGCCCTGAAGCTGAAGATTTAATTGATTAATAAAAAGAACTAAATCAGTTAGAAATGCCAAGTCTAAAATAAATAATGGATTTTTTAAAGAAGTTAATAATTCTTTATCCTTTTCTAAATTTTCCTTTTCTAAGAAAGAAATTACTTCTTTACGAAGACTGTATAGTCTGTCCAAACTTTGGCCACGGCTCAGCCACCTAACATCAGTAAAAAGGCTAAGATCCTTATATTCAGCGCCGATTTCTACGAGAAAGGATTTAAACTTTCTATGGGTTAGCGAATTATGACCACCTTTTATGCGATTAATAATTTTAGTTGCTACACCCATTGCATCAACAACTTGAAACATTTTTGCAAACAATGCTTGCTGATGGATGAAACAATGGAAAAATGGTATTTCTCCTATTTTTCTATTGGCATGACCAAGAAATCCTTCATTGTTTCCTTTCATGGTGGCGGCACCGTCAGTACAAATTGATGAGATTTTATCTGTCAATTGGAGTGAAAGTACATGCTTCTCAAAAGCATCAAAAGTGCTTTTCCCATTCACATGACCATGAAAGGAATGCAGTTTTAGAAACTCATCACAGATGTTGAATTCGTAATCTATGGTTCTGACACAAATAATCATTTGACTAATATTTCTAATATCTACACTTTCATCTAAACAAACTGAAAAGAAAGCACAGCCCTCTATTCGTTGGTTAGTTTGTGAGTATAAATATTGCCCTACTTCTTCAGTCCTGCGAGTTATTGTTCTATTCGACAGTGGAATATCCTTAATCAAACTGTATGACTCTTTCTCCTTTTGGCCCAAAATATCGAGGATCTCTAAACAAAGGTCTTTAAAAAACATGCCATCTTTAAATGGGCGACCTTTCCGTGCTAATGCTATTGCAACAGCAAAAGAAGCTTTCAATATAACATTTTCATCGACGCTATGTCCGGCATGGCTTGGGGTGAAATTGCGGAACCTACTGATTTTACTGTTAAATAAACTATTAAGTTTTTGAAAAATTTCTAGTTTTTCATCTTCATTTTTGTTGTGCAACTCTTTGTGAATGCTAACAAAGTGCCGTTGAATGCAATATTTAGATATTTTGGTAATCACCCGATTACAAACTATGCATTCTGGCTTATTGCTAATATTTAACATAAAAAAGAACTGCTTTTCCCAATTAACATTCCACATGACTTAGCTATAGTTTTAATAAACGTGTCAAAGCAACAACAAGAAAATACCACAAAATTTTTGAAAACAAATTAGAAGCAAAGAACAAAGCCAAAGTCTTTAAAAAGACCATTTGAATTTTAACAAGAATAAACACAATGCCACACCACTTGTTACAACTTGGAAGGTCAAGTGAAACTAAATCCCGCGAAAATATCGCGTTCCCAAACATCATTGACCATTTGCAAAAAATGCATGGTAGGTAGCAAATAGATTCTGCAATCTTTTCTACCTACTATACAAGTTATTTAAATATAAAAAAAAAACAAATGCCGGTCTATTTTTTCTATAGGAAACAAGTGTAACGGCCGCTACCTGCAATAGGAAATATTTGAGTATGTCAAGCGGAATTTTCCCACAACCCTTTTTTACCGAATCGCCTTAAAAAACAAAGTAGTCATGAGTCTTGGGTTCCTTTTACCTAAATGTCATAAAAATTAATACATATTTTGTATCGGCTTTTATATATATTTTTCATACTATACATATATGTGCACACATATTACATTATGCATGTTCGCTTATATTATAATATACTTTTTACCCTATAGGGACAAAATATAAATAATGGCAAAATATTTTTAAAGTTGCCATGTAAGAAAGTGAAGCATTAATTTTTCTGCGTGTAGCTGCGTAACAAAGCGATATAGTATTGCTTTCGTCAAAAGTCTGTGCGACACTAGCTGATTTTTTACGCTCTCAACTTGTACTTCGTGCTCACATCGGCATGCACACAGACGGCCACACGAGCAATTGCCGATCAAAAGTGCCCGCACGGGCTATGGGCGCCTACCTCTGCTCCAGAGCCCGGCACTCATATCCCCAGGGGGGACGAACACGTTCGGCACCTCGTATGCGTGTAACCGAACGGCTGCCGAAGACCTGACACAGAGCATGAGGATTGATTTAGTTGCCGTCAGCATTTCGACGCAAGCACATCTATGTCGCTTTGCTCGATCGCTACACATGAAAAAATGAATGCCTTTATTCTTTTTATGTAACTGGCAACTTTTGCAAAAATATTATGAGATTATATTTTTAATTGAAATTATAAATTATTGTTGAATTATTGAATTATGTTATACATATATTTGTGAAACTACATTTTCTACAATGAAATTAATTAAAAATTCTAATCGAAACAGTCTAACTGATAGCCATTTAGAAGATCTCTTTCGGATAAAAAGTTATCCAAATAATATAGAAGTAAAGGAAATAGTTGAGTTTCAAAAAAAATATTAATTCAAAATTTTTGGTTTTCCATCGCATTTCTAATTTTTCTTGCTTTTGTCACAAATCATTTGAGCAAATCATCGAGTTATAAGGCCTTACGAGTAACCTAATAGACTCCACAAGCAAAGACAATCTTCAAGTACGAGCAAGTCATCGAGTTATAAGGCCTTACGAGTAACCTTATGAACTCCACAAGCAGCAACAAATACAAATATACAACCAATAATCACGCAGCCAGTATAGACGGCAACCTAAATCAGTGTAAAACATTACATAAACATTCCACCAAAACCCGAAGTATACAAATAAACACCAACATACATTTATACATATAAATCATTGAATAATAATTTCACTGGGGCACAAAATAAAATTTGTTGTGACGAACCTCGTCCTAAAGATTGAAATTATCCTGAAGGACGAAAAAGGATCGTTACAACTGGCGCCCAACGTGCTATACTGGTGAAATTTAAACAAAAAAAAATGTGTATACTAGATCAAAATGGGTAAAAATTGGATCTATCACATGAAGAAGGAGGATCTGCTACAGACAGGCCAAAGAATCGGAGTCAGCATGAACGACACGGTAGAGGAGATGATAATACAGCTAGCCGAAAGGGTAAACAACAACGAGGCAGAATCAAGGAGTCTATTGTTAAAGGTGGTGGGTTAAAATATGGATGTGAAGCTTGCCGGGAGGTCAAAATGAGATGCGCTCTTTCATGAGGCGGACTAGAGATAGTTTAGACACTTTAAGGGCATGTTTTAATAAACTCCAAGCGGAGTTTACTGCGGTGGAGACTCAGTTCAGAAGTTTATCGCTTATGAATGAGTCTCCGAAACGTAAAAGTACCAGTGCTTGGGGTGTTTCTGTATCTGTAGATCCGCCAGAGTCTCTTATCGTCCCCGACCAGTCTTATGCACCGTCCACTCCTAATGTACAGCAATTGATATCGTTTAAGAGCCCAATTGCGAATGCTATTAGTAATAAATTACCGGTATCACCTGGGAATGATCTCTTAAAAACGATGCCTATTGTAGTGTCCGATGTGTCCGGGCAATTCCAATGAAAATTGCCGATAGTTCTAAAAGTATCGAGAACCTTGTTAACAAGTTGACTGCTGCAGTGGGTGACTTGTCCAACGTTACTGCTGCGGCTGACGCTTCGGGACCGCGGCCTCTCGTTGGCATACCACCAAAGAGACATATATTTGTTTCTAGGCTAGACACTGTTGTCACATCTGATGATGTAATAGCCTATATTCGGAAGAAAGTTAACGTCTCGATTATTACGGTGGAGAAGTTTAAATTTTCTTACATTTAGGACATTTCGTCCTTTAAAATTAGTGTTTCGTCCAAATGTATGTAAGGTATTTTCTAAACAATAGCCCTTTAGAACGTCTAAATAATATGAATGATTTGGGCGTACTTATAGACCATAAGTTAAATTTCAACACCCATATTTCCACCACGGTCGCAAAGGCCATGAGTGTCCTGGGTTTCATTAAAAGATGGTCAAAAGAATTTGATGACCCCTATACAACTTAAGTTCTTTTTACTTCGCTTGTCCGTCCTAGAGTATGGATCTTCCATTTGGTCACCTCAATATGAGTCGCACCAGATTAGACTTGAAACCGTTCAAAAGCAGTTTTTGCTATTTGCTCTTCGTGGCTTAAGCTGGGATCGCAATGTCAATTTGCCTTCGTATTCTAGTAGACTTCTCTTGATTTTCCTTTCGTCCCTAACTAACCGTAGAATTATGCTTGGTGTCATTTTTATGCACAAGCTCCTAATTGGTGATATCGACGCGCCTGAGTTATTAGCTCAGGTGAATCTGTCGGTACCATGTAGACGGAGTAGACATCCTTTGATACCTTTATCCCTTAGTCGTTGTTCTTTAACTATGCTATGCATGAACCTTTTAGGGTCCTCTGCTCTGATTACAACCTTCTATTCCCTGTAATCAGCTCAGAGTTTTCTATTAATATGCTTAAAACATCTATCCTATCCCATTTAGTTAATAGATAGCTATAGTATATTGTTGTATATAGTATTTGTTTGTCTGTTTTTTCTATTGTGTATCTGTCCACGCGATTCGTGCCGTGCGTTATACGGCTGCACCCCTCGGTCAGTCGGGTGGGAGGTGGGCAGTTATCTGCTTGGGCTCGTGCGTAACAGGCTATGTCCTGGTGTCGTAGGGGCCACTTGAACGTACTGCGCATAGTATCGTCAACGTCCGCTAAGGAATTACCGGTATCACATGGGAATGATCTCTTAAAAACGATGCCTATTGTAGTGTCCGATGTGTCCGGGCAATTACCCATTCCAATGGAAATTGCCGATAGTTCTAAAAGTATCGAGGACCCCGTTAACAAGTTGACTGCTGCAGTGGGTGACTTGTCCAACGTTACTGCTGCGGCTAACGCTTCGGGACCGCGGCCTCTCGTTGGCATACCACCAAAGAGACATATATTTGTTTCTAGGCTAGACCCTATAGCCTACATTCGGAGGAAAGTTAACGTCTCGCACATTTCGTCTTTTAAAATTAGTGTTTGTGCCAATATCTTCGACATTATATGTCGAGAAGACTTTGGCCGAAAGATATAATAGTTGAATAATACACAGTAAAAAATAAAAATCGGCAACCGATTCCCCTGCCAACAGCAACTAACACTATTCCTGCCACATCAGCATCTGCTGGTGTGTCAAAAAACTAGCTTCGTCCCTTAACCTGGGTTACCAGAACGTTAGAGGACTAAAATCTATACTTCCTAAACTCTATGTAGATAGTCTTTTTTTTGAGCATAACATTCTAGCTTTTACAGAGATGTGGCTAAAACCGGATATTGCTGAGCGGCTGGAGCGGCTTAACAAACCTCCGTGGTTCTCTCGTGAGTTATCCAATTTAACAAATGTGAAGACACGATATTATAAGAAGTTTCAAAAAACACGTCGTTCATCAGATTATGCTCTGTATACAGTCGCTCGTTCAAAATTCACGATGCTTAATACACAATGCTATAAGAATTATCTTCAGCGGTATAAGCTTCAGTTTTCTTCTAACAATAAACAATTTTATAATTTTGTTAATTCTAAACGTAAGACCTCTGTGCACCCATCTATTTTGTCTTTTCAAAATAAAAAAGCGAGCACTGATCAGGCAATTGCCGATATGTTTGCGAGTTTTTCAAAACAACTTATTCCTCAACGGAATATCGAGCAAGTCCGTATTCTTATCATTTATAAAGGGCTAATTGCATTTTTAATCCAGTGATCGATGAAAGTTTTATTCTTAGCGAATTTAAATTAGTTAAACCTGTTTATTCTCCGGGGCCAGATGGTCTTCCTGGATGTGTACTCTGGTTCTGTGCAAACGCATTATGTAAACCCATTTTAAAATTGTTTCAATTGTCTATCGAATCTTCCTCTATTCCTCTGCATAAAAATGGCAAAAAGTCCGGAGCCTCTAACTATAGGGGTATCTCAAAATTGTCCGCTATTCCGAAACCTTTTGAGAAAATTGTAACTTCTCAACTGCAACATTTTTTGCAGCTCTATTATTTCGCCATCCCAACATGGGTTTGTGAAACGTAGATCTATAACCACTAACCTTTTCGAATTTACCTCTATAATTATCAAGGGGTTCAAAAATTCTAAACAAACTGATGTCATATACACGGACTTCAGCAAAGCCTTTGATTCTGTTAATCATACCCTATTACTTTCTAAACTGAACGACATTGGATTTCCACCTCTTTTCCTTTCTTGGGTTCGAGAATATTTAACAAATAGAAAACAGAAGGTACTTTTTAAGTCTTCTTTTTCCGCTTCCATTCCTGTGACTTCTGGTGTACCTCAAGGTAGTCATCTTGGCCCTCTGCTTTTCACACTAATCATTAACGATCTTCCATCAGTCATTGTTCATTCTCGTGTGCTTATGTATGCTGACGATGTCAAGCTTTGTCTTACTTATGAAGATACAGATTCATTAAGTCGGCTACAAGCTGATCTTAAAAACTTTAAAGCCTGGTGCCAGTTTAATCTACTAAATCTTAACACTATCAAATGTAAGGTAACGACTTTTTTTCGTAAGTCTCCTCAACTGTTCACTTATTTTCTAAACAAAAGCCCTTTAGAGCGTCTAAATAATATGAATGATTTTGGCGTACTTATGGACCATAAGTTAAATTTTAACACCTAACTAAAGAAAAGTTATTTTTTACTTCGCTTGTCCGTCCTATTTTAGAGTATGGATCTTGCATTTGGTCACCTCAATATGAGTCGCACCAGATTAGACTTGAATACTTGCTAGTTGCTCTTCGTGGCTTAAGCTGGGATCACAATGTCAATTTGCCTTCGTATTCTAGTAGACTTCTCTTGATTAACCTTCCGTCCCTAACTAACCGTAGAATTAGGCTTGGTGTCATTTTTATGCACAAGCTCCTAATTGGTCATATCGACTCGCCCGAGTTATTAGCTCAGGTAAATCTGTCGGTATTGTCAACGTCCGCCAAAATAGGTCTAGATCGAAGGCAAGCTTTGACTTGAAGTGATTTATTTAGGGCGCAAGCCCAGTATTTATAGAGGATCATTTACACTGGTCTTATGGCTAGTGTCCTTAACGGTGCTTAAAACTAGACATAAGCTTAAGTTCAAATTACTTATAATCTATCCCTAAAAGTATGTGGCCTAATACACATTGCTATAAGGATTATTTTCAGCGATGTAAACTTTGGGTTTCTCGCGATCCTAAGCAATTTTATAAATTTGTCAATGTTAAATGTAAGACATCGGTGCACCCGTCTTACTTGTCTTTCGAAAACGATAAAGCTGTCAATTATCAGGCGATTGCCGACATGTTTGCTGATTTTTTCAAAACAACTTATTCCTCTTCGATTTAACAAGCAAATCTTCCTAATCCTCATCACTTACAATCGTCTAATTGCATTTTAGACCCTGTATTTGATGAAAGTTCGGTTCTTAGCGTGCTCAGTTCCGTCAAACGAATATAGGCACCTGGACCTGATGGAATACCAGGCTGCGTATTAAGGTTTTGCGCGGAGGCCCTTTGTAAGCCAATACTGAAGTTGTTTTCACTGTCCGGCACATCTTCCGCCTTCCCACCTATCTGGAAGGAATCTTATATTATTTCTCTTCATAAAAGAAGAAGAGAAGTCCGAAGCCTCTAATTATAGGGGGTATTTCTAAATTGTCTGCCATACCCAAACCAATTGAGAAAATAATAACATCTCAATTGCAGCATTTTTGTAGCTCAATCATTTCGTCATCCCAACATGGGTTTAAGAAACGTAGATCGACAACTACTAACCTATTTGAATTTACATCTCATTCAATCATAGGGTTCAAGACAGCCGTGCGAACTGACGTCATTTATACTGACTTCAGCAAGACCTTTGACTCTATTAATCATACTCTGCTTTTATATAAATTAAACGCACTTGGCATCCCCAGCCTTTTGCTAGATTTTGAATTCTTCAATATCTTCAATATCAAAAGGTCCTCTTTAAATCTTCATTTTTTAAGACCACATTCTCGGGTGCTTATGTACGCGGATGATGAGCTTTACCTCAGTTTTAAAGAGCTTTACCTCTTCTTGCCTACTTTTTTTTTTTTTTTTTTTTAGCGGACGTTGACGATACTATCCGCAGTACGTTCAAGTGGCCCCCTACGACACCAGGACATAGCCTGTTACGCGCGAGCCCAAGCAGATAACTGCCCACCTCCCACCCGACCGACCGAGGGGTGCAGTCGTATAACGCACGGCACGAATAGGAGCTTGTGCATAAAAATGACACCAAGCATAATTCTACGGTTAGTTAGGAACGGAAGGTTAATCAAGAGAAGTCTACTAGAATACGAAGGCAAATTGACATTGCGATCCCAGCTTATTCTTCTTTCTGTTTTCTATTTGTTAAATATTCACGAACCCAAGAAAGGAAAAGGGGTGGAAACCCAATGTCGCTCAGCTTAGAAAGTAATAGGGTATGATTAACGGAATCAAAGGCTTTGCTAAAGTCAGTATATATTACATCAGTTTGCTTACCATTTTTGAACCCCTTGATAATTATTGATGTAAATTCTAAAAGGTTAGTGGTTGTAGATCTACGTTTCACAAACCCATGTTGGGATGGCGAAATAATAGAGCTGCAAAAATGTTGCAATTGAGAAGTTATAATTTTCTCAAAAGCTTTCGGAATAGCGGACAATTTTGAGATACCCCTATAGTTAGAGGCTTCGGACTTTTTGCCATTTTTATGCAGAGAAATGATATACGACTCCTTCCAAATAGATGTAAAAGAAGAAGATTCGACAGACAATAGAAACAATTTTAAAATGGGTTTACATAATGCGTTTGCACAGAACCTGAGTACGCATCCAGGAAGACCATCTGGCCCCGGAGAATAAACAGGTTTAACTAATTTAAGTTCGCTAAGAATAGAACTTTCATCAATCACTGGATTGAAAATGCAATTAGCCTTTTTAAATGATAAGGATACGGACTTGCTCGATATTCCGTTGAGGAATAAGTTGTTTTGAAAAAACTCGCAAACATATCGGCAATTGCCTGATCAGTGCTTGCTTTTTTATTTTGAAAAGACAAAAAAGATGGATGCACAGAGGTCTTACGTTTAGAATTAACAAAGCTATAAAATTGTTTAGGTTCGGAAGAAACCGCTGAAGATAATTCTTATAGCATTGAGTATTAAGCATCATGAATTTTGAACGAGCGACTGTATACAGAGCATAATCTGATTAACGACGTGTTTTTTTGAAACTTCTTATAATATCGTGTCTTCACATTTTTCAAATTGGATAACTCACGAGAGAACCAGGGAGGTTTGTTAAGCCGCTCCAGTCTACCAAGAGGCACACAAATATCAAAGAGTGAATTCAGAGTATCATAGAAAAAACGAACAGCTGAGTTCATATCTCTACAATTGTACAGATAAGACCAATCGGTAGTAGCAATGTTTTCATTAAGGCTGGCAAAGTCAGTCTTACGAAAGCACCTAGTTAGAGGTAACTCATTTGAACCAAGTAATGGTTAAAGCAAGGGCAAATCAATTTTTAAATTTAATGTAGGATGAAATTTGTCTTCTGGAAGAACAAATGGTTCAATCCTAGAAACCTCACAATAAGAAGAATCCAATACAAAAATAAGATCTAACGATTTTCTATTAGAATTTAAGACGGGATTGACTTGGGATAAAGATAAGCCTAGAAGGCCATCAATAAAGTCATGTGACAAAGAGGGCAGCAACGTGGTAGATTCATCTGTTAGTGACCATGCTAAATCGGGTAAATTAAAATCACCTACAACTATGAGCAAGTCTTGACTGGAAACTAAAGAGGAGACAAACTGAATTGCCTCTAAATGATTTAAATATACCACCATGTCTGACAATGGTGGAATATAGGAGCAAGTAATAAAAGCATTAAAAGATTTAAAATTTACTTTAACACCGACAAACTCAATCTCCTGGGTACTAGAAAATTGAATCATTTCAGATGATAAAGCAGCATCAACAGCTATCAGAACGCCACCACCTATACGAGAAATTCGGTCACGTCTGAATATAGAAAAGTTTGTGGAAAAAACCGATGCATCAGCAATATCAGGTTTTAGCCACGTCTCTGTAAAAGCTAGAATGTTATGTTCAAAAGAAAGACTATCTACATAGAGATTAGAAAGTTTAGATTTCAGCCCTCTAACTTTCTGGTAACCCAGGTTAAGGGACGAAGCTAGTTTTTTGACACACCAGCAGATGCTGATGTGGCAGGAATGGTATTAGTTGTTGTTGTTGGCAAGCGAATCGGTTTCCGATTTTTCTTTTTCACAGTATATTCCTTAACTAGTATATGTTTTGGCCAAAAATCTTCTCGACATATAGTGTCGAAGATATTGGCAGAAACACTAATTTTAAAGGACGAAATGTCCCGAGAGTAAGAAAATTTAAACTTCTCCACCGCAATATTCGAGACGTTAACTTTCTTCCGAATATAGGCTATTACATAATCAGATGTGACAACAGGGTCTAGCCTAGAAACAAATATATGTTTCTTTGGTGGTATGCCAACGAGAGGCCGCGGTCCCGAAGCGTTCCTTACTAATAGCATTCACAACCGGGCTCTTAATTGAAATCAATTGCTGTACATTAGAAGTGGACGGTGCATGAGACCGGTCGGGGACGATAAGAGACGCTGGCGGGTCTACAGATGCAGAAACACCCGCAGTAAACTCCGCTTGGAGTTTATTAAAACCTGCCCTTAAAGTGTCAAAACTATCTCTAGTCCGCCTCATGAAGGAGCGCATCTCATTCTCGACCTCTCGGCAAGCATCACATCTATATTTTAAGCCACCACCTTTAGCAATAGACTCCTTGATTCTGCCTGTGTAACCTGCACACTTAACGTGAACCGCATTGTCCACACAACCAACAAAGAATATAATCATGGGGGTCAACCGCATTAGTGGCAACTATGCAATTATTTTTTGAGCAGACAACCATTTTATCAAAAAGTTCAATTTAATTAAAAAGAAAATACAAAAAATAGAAAATAAAAATTCTAAGGGTAAAAATTCTGTGTATAAGAATATACTGACCAGTTCTGACACAAGGGTTAATGTGCAGAGTAAGCCTTCACAACTAAAGAATAAAAAAGAGATGAAAGCACAAAAACAAAAAAAAAACGTATCACAGAGTCGCGGGTAGGCAAAAGACGAGAACGCAAATCAATCAAGAATAGGAAAGAGCGGGAGAGCGCGTAAAATTAAACTCAGGCAACAACAATTTGTACGCAAGAGCGCGAGAGTTAGTTAAAACGGTAAAGACACAAATGCAAAAGAGATAAGCAAAACAACAACACCGCTAATGCAAGTATTGTTGTAAGTTTTGATTTTATTTAAATTTAAACAAAAGCGACAGCAAGAATTCGCGAAATGAAAATAAAATTCGGATGTTGAAATTATTATTAATTAAACCGATAATGAATTTAAGAAATTTGTAAAAGTATTTAATCGCGAGAAAAAAATAAAAATTAATAAACGCAAAAAAAACACGTCCGTCCTCTGCAACGAGTGAAAGTTCAATCGGATCTTTATGATCTTCAGAGTTGGTGTGAAACCAACCTATTAAACCTTAACGGCTCTAGATGTAAAGTTATGTCTTTCTATAGATGCACTCCATACTTAGCAACTTATTATCTTAACGACACTGCCTTAGAGCGGTTAAATATTATTAATGACTTAGGTGTTCTTATGAACCATAAATTAACTTTTAATCCTCATATTTCGGCTACAGTTAGTAAAGCTATGAATGTTTGACTTCTGTAATCCGTCCTATCTTAGAGTACGGATTTTGCATATGGTCACCTCAATATGAGACGCACCAAAGTAAAATTGAATCTGTTCAAAAGCAATTTCTGCTTTTTGCTTTTCATGGTCTAAATTGGGATCGCAATGTCAATTTGCCATCATACTCCAGTAGGCTTCTTTTAATCAATCTTCCTTCTTTAATTAATCGTAGAGTAATGCTTGGTGATATTTTTATTCATAAACTTTTAATAGGTGAAATAGACTCTCCTGAGCTATTGAACCGGTTAAATCTATCTGTACCCCGTATACCTACTAGAAATTTTATTCCTCTATCCTTAAAAACACTGTACTTCTAACCATTCCCTGCATGAACCTTTTCGAGTCCTAAGTTCTGATTACATTCTTCTGTATCCCGTAATCAGATCAGAAGCCTCTCTTTCCCTTGTGAATACTTCTATTTTAGCACATTTAGCTCGTAATTAGCTGTGGTTAATCATATTTTTAATTGTTTGTCCGTTTTATTTGTATTTGTCCACGCGATCGTGCCGTCCGATATGCGGCTGCGCCCCACGGTCGGTTGAGAGGGAGGTGGACAGAATTCTGCTTGGGCTCGCGCGAACCAGACTTTTTCCTGGTGTCGTATGGGCCAGTTGAAGATACTTCGCATTGACGTCCAGACAATATATAATACTATACCTAAAAAGTATACTACACCTCGCTCAGTCTACAAACACACGAGCACTCTTGCGCCGCCACTAGCCAACAGCCAATTCTGGTCTTCTGGATCGAGTAGTAAATAATATAATGATAATAATGAATGATAATTCTAAAAACAATATAGTAGGCATTGATTCATTCTCCAACATATACTTACATTGATATATTCACCAGAGAACTGCAATGAGTCATAAATTTTACGGTGCACCCAATCATTGAGTTTAATTTTGTTCGATGCGGTCCTATGTATTGAGTGAATGAGCTGTATAGGTTCGAATCGAACGCTCACGAACGCTCAAAAAAGTATTGCTAGTAGTTCATTCTGTAAGACCGCATATTTTCCTACAACTTGATTGAGCGGAACGAATCTTTTGCTTAGGCAAATGGAGTGACCGAAGATTTTTGTTTTGTTCGATGGATTTATCGTCTGTTTGCTCACAATCAACCTTTCTGATTGTGTGTGATTGACGGACAATAAGAATTATTTATCGAATTTTTGGCATCGCCAAAACAAAAATTACAAGTTCTTGGAAAAATGGAGGAAATTAATTCGGAATTCATAACAGAGCAAATTGCCAAATTTTGTATTTTGCCGCATTTGCTGTGCTGTTCTGAAATTCACGGCGAATCAGACATCCAATTTGGCTAGGCATGGCTGTTGCAAAACAGCAAAGCAACCACAATGTTTAAAAATAGCATCCACATTGGATAAGGCTGAAGCCGTTAAACGATGTGCAGCGTGGGTCACGGAAAGCTTCCGCCCGTTTTCTTCAGTTGGAGGTGCTGGCTTTTTAAAACTGGTCAAGTTTTTCATAAAAATCGGGGCAAACTATGGCGAAAATGTGGATGTGGAGGACTTACTACCGGATCCCACAACAGTATCACGCCATGTTCAAAAGTCTGCCCATGAAAAAAAAAAATAAAATTAAGGATGAAATAATAGATACTGTGAACAATGAAGGTGCATCAGCAACAATTGACATGTGGACGGACAACTATGTGAGGCGAAATTTCATAGGCGTGACACTCCACTACCAAAAAATTTAAAAATACATTGACTTCAGTCAGTCAACGTCATCAGCATCAACTCATTCATCTCGCAGGGCGGATTGCAAAATGACTTTTGCCTGTCGCGTCTACCCCAGACATATTTTTGTTTTTGTTTCTCACTGCGAATAAGTGAGGAGTATATATTTATGTGGGAGGCCCACACATGGACTCTTGCCGATTTGGACTCCGATTCAGATTTGCAATGCCCGCTGGCGCCTTTGCGCCATATCGCCTGGTGGAGTTTTAGTTTCAGTTTTTGAATTAAAGAAACAACGAATACAAGTTATAGAAATACAAACTCACATATATTTACATACTTATAGATATATAACAAATTACGCTTATTTCCGTATTGAAATTTGTTCTCTGTTGTTTGCGGATTGGAATTAATTATCTATAGCTCATTTTTATATTCCATTCTTTTGTCTCTGTGCGGTGACTTGTTGTTTATCCTAGCTATCGGACTGTTATTTGAGACAGGCGATCATGCGACAAATGGGCATGTGACGACTGAGTGGGGTTGACCGATGGAAATTGCTTGCGATGATGAAATAGGATCGGCCAATGGGCATGTGTTGACGGACTTGGGTTTTATGGTATAAGTACTTGACTCCTTGTTATGTGCTTAACTCCTCCCCCTTTAAGTGCGGACGTCCTCGGTCGCAACAACATATTGAACTGGCGCGATTGAGACTTCCATTAGTGGACCATGGTTGCCTGTTTCGTGGCTGCAGAATTTTTTGATGATGTAATATGTTATCGTTGCAGCTGCCAGAAGGGTTAGAACAATCCAGCTTGACGAAGACATAATCAAGTTGTTTCTTTGGATTCTCTCCAGATTATTAGTATTATTGATGTGTAGTTCCTTGATCATTTCCAGTGATAACCTTTCACCTCTTTGCTGCTTATCTGATAGTAATTGCAACAGCGGCGGTTGAACCTCGACTTCAAAGCGTGTCTTCACAATATACCAGGAGTCTTCTATGATGACTATCGCGTTTTCCGCTTGAATTATGAAGGTGCCTTCTAGGGTAATGTTTTCTCCATTGCTGTTGATGTCCCCTTGAAATTGAGTCAGCAGCAAAGTACCGGGCATTATTTCTGAATGGGATTTTACGTGCTGGTTGTTGATGACTTTATATTGTGGATTCCTTCTTTGCTCCTACACATTTACTGTTTTCTAAATTAGTCAGATCTTCCAGTTTACAGATTGTCTTATGAATTTTACATTTATTCGTATTGATTAACCCGAAATATTTCTTGTTACATTTCATGATATTCTCATAGTCTATTTCTTCTATAAATTTTTGATATTTAATTGGTATTGCAAGGATTTGTTTACAAATTTCATTAATTACTCTGGGTAGGCTAACAATATAAAGGAGTGATTTACCGTCTGAGGCTATGCTGACCTCGGCAAACTCTATTAGTTCTTCAATGTTTACAAATGTTAGGCTCCCTTCTTTAATTGTGTCAATAAAATCTATTTCAGCAGAGGACAGTATTAATGAGTCTACGGTATTGGCCTTAGCCCAATCAAATGCGTAAATAATATTTGTTATTTCTTCTCTTAAAAGACACAATTTAAATTTGGTTATTTCAATTTCTTCTGACTTATTTTTGTATTCGGGTTTACCTCTAATTAATATGGTATTAGTTATCTTAATTAAATCGTTTATCTTATTTTCTATTAGATTATTAATTATGACCTACCGATTATTGTTTTCCAATTGTTCATTGATCTTATCTACCACAATGTTATGATCCTCGTGATCAGGTGTGCCCGCTAACCATTTCCAAGCCGTGCCAAGTATATCAAGCGATCTTTTGTTTCTGAATTTCATCGGCTGAAGCCTCCTCAATTCGTTCTGTATCTGGGTTATCTCAAAGGCCAAAAAAGGTTGATACGGACTAAGGTTTGATGAATTCTTAACGACTTCTTTTAGAACGGATATGGCCATTTAATATTTTTCTAATTCGATGACGTGAATGATTTTAAACGTTCCGTTCTGACTGAGAATAATTTAATTGCTTCACTATTTCCTGTAGCTGAGATGACAAAATTGTTTGGATAGCTACATCTAATCCTTGTATCGACAGTGCCTCTATTCTATTGACGGCTGCTGCACCTGAGATGGATGCTGTCGGAGCATCGGAAGCTGCTGCCTGACTACCACCGTGCTGAAGGACTGCTGCTTTAACCCAGTTGTCATTAGTCATTTTGGAAAAAATAATTTGAACCAGGCTTCTTTCAAGGAAATAAGTGGTACGATATCGCGAATATTATGACGTCACAAACGATATAGTACCGCGAAAATTGGATTTTAGTTTATATTGACAAAGGTATAGCGGTATGTCCGCTAATCTTGGTGGAAATGGTTTTTGGTACTTAAATACTTAGTTTGTGGTATTATGCAAATTTTTCAATATTAGATGATTATTCTCTTTGTGTTCAATATTATTTTTTAAATCTTATGTAATTATTCTTTTTTACAAAAAAAATTTTTTTTTAAATTTTGAATTATTTCTTTCGCTTTTTTTGGGATTACTTATTACTAGTTTCTTTTTCAATTTTTGATTCTTTTTTCATGAGTGAGAAAAAATTTATTTTTTAATTTTAATTAAGGATTTTATAAATATTTTAGCTTGTGTTTTTCTTTTTTAAATTTAAACTTTTGGTTTTGGTTCACAAATTTTTTCTCACTGTGTTTACACAAATTCTTTTTTCTTGTTTTGATTTTCTTTCACTTAGAATTATTTTGTTTAACTTACATTATTAATAACATCTTCGGTGCTTGTACTGATCGGCTTGTAGGAGGGCTCGCTTTTCCAACGTTGAAGGTACTAACGCTCCTGGGCAAACACGTTTGGGTTATCAGTTTTCCTCTGAACGGGTCTTGGAGGAAAATGCAGCGATAAATTTGACCCTGTCTGATTCTTAGTGTAGTTCAATATAGTGTTTTTATTTCGTTGACACTTTAAAGCATTTAACGCGTTTTCTCGGTCACGACCACTGATATCTTTCACTAACACTCGATCAAGTTTTATTTGGCAGGATCCCTGCTCGGGCGCCAATTAAACACATCCTTCACTCACGGTATAAAAAAATAAAGTTTTTATTTAAAGTCACTTTACAATTACAACTTAATGATAACTGACAGATTCTGACTGAGTGAATTCCGCGGAGCTAAAGCGAAGTTTACCGGATGGTTTGGAGTTAGGCTTAAGACTGATTTTCTATGATTTGATTCTGTTGGATGAAGGCTTGGATAATTGACGTCGTCGCAGGCGGCGGCGTTGGCTGAGTCCATTAGTCCACTAAGAGCGTGGGACCAGTCTTTGTTTACACAAGTGTTCAGGACCATTCTTTGTTTATTGCCGAAATTTGTAGAGTGATTCTGGGTATCAGGCTTGTTGTTTATCCTAGCGATCGGACTGTTACTTGGGATAGGCGATCATGCGACAAATTGGCATGTGACGATTGAGTGGGGTGACTTGTTGTTTATCCTAGCGATCGGACTGTTATTTGAGACAGGCGATCATGCGACAAATGGGCCTGTGACAACTGAATGGGGTTGACCGATAGGAATTGCTTGTGATGATGAAATAGGATCGGCCAATGGGCAAGTGTTGACGGACTTGGGTTTTATGGTATAAGTACTTGACTCCTTGTTATGATAGAAGTGCTTAACTTATATGCAAATACATACATATATTCACATAAGCAATTTTACACAGGCGAACCATGAGCTAGAGCCACGCCAGCGTGTGAACGCTGACCAAGCACTTTGATGCAAGCGCTTCATATAATATGTATGTATGTACTGACACTCTCCCTCTTTTTGTAGCTGTCGCATAATATATGTAACAATAGGTTAAGCAAATAGAGAGACAATAAAACAGTTCTTAATCAGCTGTTAGTTGCTATTTATAAGACTCATTTTTACACCTCTGACGAACTAATTCTATATACATACATACATACATACGATTGCTGCTGACTTTTGTTATGTAAAACCTTTAAGAATACTTGTTTTCGATAGAAAATTAAAAAATTAAATTAAAATGTCTAAGCATTCAAGCTTAGGCTGTAGCAATCGGATTCGGATCAATTTAAAATTAACTTACATGTTCTCATAGTGTTTTCACAAATTTTCGGGTTTTGTTTCTTACTTGGACCGCAAGTCCACTCATAATGAAGATACTGTTGGGAATTTTTTGCCAACGATAGGTCTCGGCTAGGATTAGCATTTACTGATATTGTTTTACCTCGAAAAACTTCACGGTATATTCCCCCTCCAATAGACGCTAATAATCGTTGTGACGCGAGAGCGAGGTAGCACTGTATGATTTCATTGGAAAAAGTTATGTGGTGACACACTAAATAACAATACTTACCCTAGCTACAACAGGTAAGTGTCTTCCAATTACTTTTGCATTTAAGCGCACCAAGACCATGCGATTTAAAGGGGACCGCTGACGCACATTTAATCGATATCGGTTCAGTTTAATCTCTGGTTTCAAAGTGCCTCCCAAAAATTCTATCAAACCTGTTTTTAAATAAAAAGGCGTGTAATGCACAAGATTTTTAGTTAGAAGGGCTAATAAAGTGACCAGCTTGTAACATTATGAAGTATAATAAGACTGTTTTCAGTTGTCAATAAATGTCTACTTTGAAAGACACAACACTTGGTTCGACTTGCTATGTTCAAATCAGAATTCAGAATGAATATGTAATAATAATAATAATAATAATAATAATAATAATAATAATAATAATAATAATAATAATAATAATAATAATAATAATAATAATAATAATAATAATAATAATAATAATAATAATAATAATAATAATAATAATAATAATAATAATAATAATAATAATAATAATAATAATAATAATAATAATAATAATAATAATAATAATAATAATAATAATAATAATAATAATAATAATAATAATAATAATAATAATAATAATAATAATAATAATAATAATAATAATAATAATAATAATAATAATAATAATAATAATAATAATAATAATAATAATGTTCGTGGAGGGGCGGAAGGATCCAAATAAATTACAAGTGGTTGGCTGGTGCCAATTTCTTCTGGGTGAGCGAGGGATGAATAAATAACGAGCGATAACTTCGGTTAAAAAACTTATGCTTTATTAAATGCACAGGTGGCCGACACACACGAAATGTTTCGGGTTAAAAGTATACAAATTTCGAGATAGAAAATTCTGAAGAGAAGGAACGGGTGTTCGGGTGAAAAACTCGGATTAGATTGAATATGGCGATTATTATAATAATAATAATAATAATAATAATAATAATAATAATAATAATAATAATAATAATAATAATAATAATAATAATAATAATAATAATAATAATAATAATAATAATAATAATAATAATAATAATAATAATAATAATAATAATAATAATAATAATAATAATAATAATAATAATAATAATAATAATAATAATAATGTTCGTGGAGGGGCGGAAGGATCCAAATAAATTACAAGTGGTTGGCTGGTGCCAATTTCTTCTGGGTGAGCGAGGGATGAATAAATAACGAGCGATAACTTCGGTTAAAAAACTTATGCTTTATTAAATGCACAGGTGGCCGACACACACGAAATGTTTCGGGTTAAAAGTATACAAATTTCGAGATAGAAAATTCTGAAGAGAAGGAACGGGTGTTCGGGTGAAAAACTCGGATTAGATTGAATATGGCGATTCCCATTGGAAAAACCAAGTCACTCCTCCTGGTGTGACCGTAGATGCCGTGGATCAAAAAACCCTCCTCACTCCTCACCGCTCACTGCACTTCGCCGCTCACTGCTGTTCACCCGGTGGCGTGAACATACCGCCCCCTTGCAACACGTTGGAATTGCCACCCTGGACATATAAAGGATGGGGGAGTACCGCTATGACCGGGCACACAGCCTGGTTGGATGACCTCAGGATAGAGGTCATAGCGGTACTCCCGCAGCCCAGAGCACCGTGTTCGGATGGGTCGTCTCCGGCTCCTGTGGGATCTAGGCGCTCCAGGACGTTGCCGTCCCCCATCCTTTATATGTCCAGGGTGGCAATTCCAACGTGTTGCAAGGGGGGCGGTATGTTCACGCCACCGGGTGAACAGCAGTGAGCGGCGAAGTGCAGTGAGCGGTGAGGAGGGTTTTTTGATCCACGGCATCTACGGTCACGCCCCGAGCACCACGGATACCGACGCCGGCCGATAGAAAAAGTCCACTTCCCGGATGAGAGTGCGAATGAGCAAGTCCTCTTCGACCCGGAATATAACGTTCCGTCGGAACGTCTTGTCGGACCTCGACTCGAGGACGGCCGTACAGGCTTTGTCGACCCCGACCTTGGTCACAGCTAACCCCAGGGACCGGGCAAAGGAGAGATTGATGCGGCTCTCAGCCGCACACGCATCGAGAAGGACGCGGGTCTCGAAGGATTTCGAGCCATTGCCCAACCGGAGGACTGCGGTTGGCAGGACAGTCGTCGTCCTGGCGTGGAGCAGGGAGGATAGAGAAATCTCGGGTGCGCCTTCTGGGGAAGCGGACCGGTCGGACGATGATCGGGAACGGGGTTGTAGCGGGGGTGCAGCACGCCCGGAGGGGGGTGATTGGCTGCGACGCCGGGCGGAGGCACGTTGTCTCGGCGGTTGGTCGGCCATGTGGAGCAGGGTATGGTGCCTTTGCCCGCATCGTCGGCAACCATGGCGAGTCCGGCACGCGTCGGATGAATGCTCGTGTGCCAAGCAATTGGGACAATACTTATTGATAAGCACCGCCCGAAGCCGCTTTTCCCCTCGGAGGTTCAGGAAGCGCTGACACTGCCGGAGTGCATGAACCCCCGACAGACCGGACATCGGTACACGTTCGTGCCCTGTGGAGCTCGTTTGCTGCGGTGGTGCGGCAGACGCGTGGGGGCCATGTCGCTATGAACAGGCGAGCTGAACGAACTGTAACGAAAGAAATTACGTAGGGGGGAGTGGATTAGTCTATGCACGGGAACGAGAAACATGCACGGAGACGAGGACATTCGGAGGAAACATAGAGGGATTGGGAGTCACGATAAGGTTTTAGACTCAGGACTCCTGCTGTCTTGCAACAGAATGAGCTTCGCTACGGGTCTTCGGATAGACCCACGCGCGGTGGTGACATCAGCCACTCGGACGAGACCGTCAGCCCCAGGCAGAGTGCGCTCAATTCGCCCTAAGCGCCACTCGTTGGAGGGGAGATGATCTTCGGACACGATCACGAGGTCGCCGGTCTGGATGCTGCGAGTCGGTGATTTCCACTTGTTCCGTTTGTGAAGCTCCTTGAGGTACTCACTCTTCCAGCGGCGGCAGAAAGCCTGCTGGATTGCCTTTAGTCGCTGCCATCGGTTGATCAGCGACATAGGCTCGACCAGAATTTCCGGTTCCGCAATGGATAAGAGTGGTCCTCCAATCAGGAAGTGTCCCGGGCTTAGGGCCAGCAGATCCTCTGGGTCCTCGCTCATGGGAGAGATTGGCCTGGAGTTTAGGCACGCTTCGATCCTACACAGGAGAGTGGAAAGTTCCTCGAAGGTGTATTTGACAGTGGACGAGGACTTGTAAAACAGGGTCTTAAAACTTTTGACCCCTGCTTCCCACAGTCCTCCCATATGGGGCGCGCTTGGCGGAATGAACTGCCAGGATAAAATGTGCTGGGGAAATGCCTTCATTATTTCAAGCTTGGTGGCGTCTGTAGTCGTCGACGATGAACGATGCGGACTTTGCACCCCTTGATGTGGGACTTTACCATGTTCTTTATCCGTGGGATCCAGAATTTGGTGCGCAAATACCGCACCATCAGTTGATTGCCGCCATGCAACGTGATGCCGTGGACGAATTCGACAGGCAGGCGAGTGAAATGAGTACTATAGGGGAGGAGAATAGGGTGACGTTCATTATATCGGAGGGACTCAGCGGCCCGGAGTCGTCCGCAGGAGCGGAGTAGCCCATGCTGGTCGAGAAATGGGTTCAGATTGAGTAGCGTGCTGGATGATGGCAGGGGTCGCCCTTCACCCAGGGCCCGTATCTCCGCGAGGTATTCCCGCCGCTGAGAGGTCCGAATCAAGGCGCGCTCGGCGGAAAGAAGTTCGTCATTCGTGAGGCGAACCGTGGGAGGCGTCGAAATACTCTTGGTGGCGAAGCGTAGGATGTACGCGATGACTCGTAATGCCCTACCATAATTCGAGAAACGTTCGCTGACGTCCTCGAGTAGGGTGGTCGCGGTGGTGTGGCACTGGACCTGTTGCTCCAGCTGGGAAGCCCGCAGATTGGAGGGCCGCTTGAAGCTCTCGTATGGCGAGACGGGCGTCGGCTTCAGTGTGAGCGCCGGCAAGGACATCATCAACATACATGTAGTTCCGAAGGATTTCGCTCGCCTGAGGATACATCGCTTGCACGTCCTGTGCCAGTTGTAAAAGGACTCGGATCGCCAAGAATGGCGCGCAGTTAACCCCAAACGTGACAGTTTGTAACTCGTAATCCTGAATATTGCCGCAGCGGTCTCGGTAGAGGATCCGCTGAAAGGGGGGTATGCCTGGGGTCGACTCGGATTTGTCGATACATCTGCGTTATGTCGGCGTTGAAAACAAATTGAAAGAACCGCCATTTCAGTACTTGAAGCGTGAGGTCGGCCTGAAGAGTGGGACCGGTGTGCAAGACATCGTTGAGGCTGACGCCTTGTGTGGAGTGGCTCGACGCGTTAAATACCACGCGTACCTTAGTGGTGGTGCTATCGGGCTTAAACACCGCATGATGGGGGAGATAGAAGTTTTTCCCATCTTGAGGCGGCGTCACCCGAATCATATGACCCAATTCCTCGTACTCTTGAATAATGGCATCGTACTGCGTTTTTAGGACGGTATCCTTGAGAAGGCGTGCTTCATTCCGCAGGAATTGAGCCAGCGCGATCGGTCTTGAGTGGCCCAAGTCAACGCTATTCGGACCTTTGAACGGTAGGGACACAACATATCGGCCGTCCTTTCCCCTTTGGGTGGTCTCCTGGAAGTTCCGCTCGCAGAATGCGTCATCCTCCTTTTCCGGCTTTGCGGGAAGGTCTTCCACCTCCCAAAACTTGGTGAGGAGTACATCAAGTTTTGCTTCGGGACTAACTCGCGTCTGTGCCGCGAAAACGGATCGAGACACCGGAGGGTCAGGAGTGATAACCTCACACAGAACCTATCCAAAGATGGTTTCTAGCCCGACGAAATCACCAATATCCTTTTTGATCCGTTCTCCGAGGATGTGGGTAAACAGGTCTACACCGATAATCATGTCAATAGGCGCGGGCTTGTTGTAGTACGGGTCAGCCAGGGGGCGATCGAGGCACTGCGTCGGAACAGTGTTAAGGAATGGAGCTGTTGGAATGGCCCCTGACAATTTGGATACGACCAGGGCGGAGACCTCAATCTTGTTCAGTCTGTCACACGGGGGAGACAGCATTAGCAGACACACCTTGTAACCGCGGCGTCTACTGGGTAGAAGGGGGCTGGACCATGCTGAAGACACGCTCGGAGAGAAAAGTTGAATCGGCCCGCGAGTCGATCAACGTGCGAATATGATGATCCACACCGCGATGGTGCAGAGTGACAATCGCAGTGCCTAAAAGGCCTCTGCCTGGGGTAGATGCAAAGTATCTTTGAGCATTTGTTAGCTGGTTGCTCGTGGACGGACGCTCTGTGGCGCTGGATGGTGGGACTTGCGCAGCGGACGGCGAGGGCACGGACACATCACTAGGATGCAACAGCGTATGATGACGTTCCTTGCAGGTATGGCAATTATGCGCACTGGAGCAGCCCTTCACTTGATGACCGCGTGCAAAACAGTTCAGACAAAGTCCCTGCTGTCTAATGGTTTCCAGGCGCCTCTGAACAGGCATATCAAGAAAACTAGGGCAGAGCCGTATTGGGTGATTCTCCCGATGGCACAGCTTGCAAGACGCCGGTTTGAGCTGAGCTTTACCTGGTAACGCTTGGACCTTCATCGTTGCAGAGGATTTGCGGGGACCAATCGGGATGACTTGGACACTTGGGGCCGACTTATGTTCTTCGGTGGCATCCAGGACACGATACCGATCGGTAAGAAATTGGTTCAAATCGGACCACGTTAAGACGACAGTCTTATTGGGCACTGATTGCTCCCACAGGAGGATTGTGGCTTTCGGCAATTTACTAGTGCAGATGGCGATAAGTAAGACATCCCAATTCTCAGTACTAACACCCGAACGCTCAAGTGCGGTAAGACACCCTTGAAACGCGGTCTGCAGCTCACGCAAGGATTTGCCCGACTCTTGTGCCACCGCGGGAATCTGAAGGAGTTGTCTGGCTTGAGTCATGACAAGCAGACGGCTTTTTTCGTACCGTGCGGTGAGGTTCTCCCACGCGGCCTGGAAACCCTCATTCGTCAGGAGGGATTGAGGTTACATGATTACAAAACAAGTTTATATGGATTCGTGAGTAACGATGGGAGTACGTATAAAACAAAACACGGATGAAATATATAAATAAAAATGTATAGGATAAAAAGAAAATACGTTTTTATATAAATCTGGATCTGGATATATATATGTGCGCAGAAAAATGGCCGGAAAAAAAATTGTATATATAATTTATAAATATGGACGGATATATAAATATGGGCCCGATAGTGCTGGAAAAAATATATATATGTATTTATTTAGAAATATGGGCGGATATATATATGAGCGCAAAAGGCTGGCCGGAAAAAATATATATATAATTTTTAAATATGAACGGATATATAAATATGGGCCCGATAGTGCTGGAAAAAATTTATATGTATTTATTTATAAATATGGGCGGATATATATATGTGCGCAAAATACTGGCCGGAAAAAATTATATATATAATTTATAAATATGGACGGATATATAAATATGGGCCCAATAGTGCTGGAAAAATATATATGTATACATTTATAAATATGGGCGGATATATAATTAGGCGAAAAAGGAGAATCGGAAATAATGTGATTTGAATTTGGCGCGCTTGAGCCGCCTATCGATATCACGACTCGACTCACGTGTCACCACTACTCCGAAAACAGCTGTCGGCCGCTGTTTATATATTTGGTTTTTTGATTTTGTTAATAATTTTAATTATGTTAATAATTTTTTGTGGTTGTGCGGGAAAACCAAGAACAAAAGAACGCTTTTACACACCGCGAGTGTTGTGCGCGAAGGCAAACAAAATACATGCATAAGTACACAGGTGAGTATATAGATATGTATGTATTATGTGTTGTGGATATGTACATATGTATGTGCAATGTATGACTATGTAAGCATGTATGTACGTATGTAAGCAAGTGCACCGGTTTCCAAAGACGCGCGTGAGGAAATTAATTTCGCACCTAATTCGAACGCGCAAGAAATCGCGGTGCATACGTTAAGTGCTATTTTAAAAGGAATATTTTTTTTTTTTTTTGCCTTTTGTGTCGTGGTAAATGTGCGAAGGGATTATATGTATATGGATATGTACATATGCGCGTACATCAACAGGTGACGATTTATGTATGTACGTAGATACGCGCGTGCGGAAATAAGTTTGGCATTAAAAGTAATTATTCCAACACATAAGAAAACGCGGTGAACACTTTGATTATTATTTTTTCCTAGTTTTTATAACACTTTAATAATTTTTTTTTGTTTTTTAAACTTTTACGCGGATTTGGCAAACAGCTGTGGAAATTACATACATGTACATGTGAATGCATATGTAAAAAAAAGAGGTGGATTTGGACGAGTGCGAGGAAAAACATAAATAAAAAATGGATACTCGTGGAATGTAAAACGAGAACGTTGGACAATCACGCTAAGGATTAGGAACTACCATGTAACCTTGGAACAGGTCAGGTATGTATATACAATATGTAAAAGTGTGTAGGTCGCTATGGAGAAGCGGGAAAACCTCACACTTTTAGTAGTATGGAAATGAAATGAATAATGAAATTTTGTACTTATCAGGAATTCCGCCGATGCAAGCTGGAGGAGCGGAAGGATATCCGGCTCGAAGGACCAATGTTCGTAGAGGGGCGGAAGGATCCAAATCAAATACAAGTAGTTGGCGGGTGCCAATTTCTTCTAGGTATGGTGAGCGGGTGGTGAATTAAAAACGCGCGAAAACTTCGGTTAAATCAACTTATGTTTTATTAAATATTCACAGAGAGCCCGACACACACGAAATGGTTCGGGTTGAAAAAATTGACAAATCGTAAAGGCAAAAGAACGGGTGTTCGGGTGAAAAGCTCGATTCAGAATAATGGCGGTGCCCATTGGAAAAAACCGAGTCACTCCTCCTGGTGTGACCGTAGATGCGGAGGATCAAAAAACCCTCCTCACTCCTCACCGCTCACTGCTCTTCGCCGCTCACTGCTGTTCACCCGGTGGCGTGAACAGTATGAATTTGATTCTCTTAGCTAAAGGCTTGCTAGCTTTCGGCGCAGCAATAACTTGGCACGCTGTCGCTGAGTGACAAAGACAATGCCCTATGCATATTCGGCTAACAAAGTGTTGCCGCTCAATATTTACTTTGAGTAATAAGAATTCGTATGTGCATACACTATACTACATCTCCCTCCTTTTAAAAAATAACGTAATTTCATGAAGTTATTTTAATTCTTATTATCTATAAATTTAAGAAATTTTATTTATTTATTTATTTTTATTTATTTATTAAAGAAAATAAAATGATCAAAAATATTCATATATCAAAATAATTTATCGTCTTATCTATCTTATCTACTTTTATGAACTATCTGTTTTTTGTTTTTGTCATTAACTATTATAACATTATTCCTATCTCCCATTTCCGTTACTTTATACGGACCAGTATATTTAAAATCTAACTTATGACCTGTTTCATTTCTTAATAATACTTTATCTCCTACTGATATATCTATATTGTTTACTTTCTGATCATACAGTACCTTATTTTTATTCTGATGTCTTCTAGCATTACCCTAGCTCTTTTATATGCTACTTCTAATCTTTATTTGCTTTCTTTAGCATAATCATCTATATTATATATTGCTTCTACGCTATCTAGCTATTAAATTGTTGCGATACATTACTTGTTTTACCAAATACCAGCTCGTATGGACAATAAGTATGTGCCATAGAGGGGGTCGTGTTGAAACAGAAGACAAAATATTGAAGCCATACGTCCCAATCAGTTTTATCAACCGATATGTAGGATCGTATGTATTCATTAAAAGTTCTATGACTACTTTCTATTTGCTCGTGGAGGGGCGGAAGGACCCAAATAATATACAAGTAGTTGGCGGGTGCCAATTTCTTCTGGATATGGTGAGCGAGTGGTGAATTAATAACGCGCGATAACTTCGGTTAAACAAAACTCGCTCACCATATCCAGAAGAAATTGGCACCCGCCAACTACTTGTATATTATTTGGGTCCTTCCTTACATTCCACGATTATCCATTTTTATTTATGTTTTTTCCTCGCACTTGTCCAAATCCACCTTTTTTTACATATGCATTCAGATGTACAGCTGTGTAATTTCCACAGCTGTTTGCCAAATCCGCGTAAAAGTTTAAAAAACAAAAAAATATTAAAGTGTTATAAAAAATTGGGAAAAATAATAATCAAAGTGTTCACCGCGTTTTCTTATGTGTTGGAATAATTATTTTTAATGCCAAACTTATTTCCGAACGCGAGTTATGCCATTAGCAACACTTCCTATAACAGCCGACCCAAGAGGTCTACACTCCACATTAATGTAAACATAAACAATACCATTCCATTAAACATAGAGTGTCACAAGATAAGTGACAGTTTCCCTAAACATAGAGTGTCACAAGATAAGTGACAGTTTCCCTAAACATAGAGTGTCACAAGAAAAGTGACCAGAAGAAAATATTATAAACACTTAGATGTAAGCCAAACCAGAATATGATTTCATTCAATAAAGCAGTCTTGATTTAACACTCAACCAGAACAGAATCAATCTTAATTCGCGGGTATCTACGTAGTACGTACATACATACATCGTCACCTGTTGATGTACGCGCATATGTACATATCCATATACATATAATCCCTTCGCACATTTACATACGTACGTACTACGTAGATACGCGCGAATTAAGATTGAGTCTGTTCTGGTTGAGTGTTAAATCAAGACTGCTTTATTGAATCAAATCATATTCTGGTTTGGCTTACATCTAAGTATTTATAATATTTTCTTCTGGTCACTTTTCTTGTGACACTCTATGTTTAGGGAAACTGTCACTTATCTTGTGACACTCTATGTTTAATGGAATGGTATTGTTTATGTTTACATTAATGTGGAGTGTAGACCTCTTGGGTCGGCTGTTATAGGAAGTGTTGCTAATGGCATAACTCCTCCCCTCTGAGAGTATGAATTCTCCTGAATTCTGTTTACATTAATGTTTATATTTTTCTTTTTACAGTATATATGTATATAAATGGATAAACATATAATAATAATAATAATAAAAAGTGTTAAAAATATGCCATTTGTCATTTTCTTTTCGTATTTAAGTTCTGTGATTTCTTTTAAATTGTCAAAATTATCGAATTGATCTGATTCGGCTTCACCAATTCTGATAAACTAATATATCAACCAGCCAACGCTTGGCATGACATATAAACAATTTTACCCCCCGGTGCAGTTTCCCCACGATGAAGCAATACTGGGTAGTTCCGTCGGGAATATTGGAAACGATAACGAATATATACACCCTGAATGCGAGGGTCATTAGAACATTGTCGACTCCTAGATTTTTAGAGTTTATATATATATATAACTATATAGACAACACTATATGCAAAAGGTGGCAAACTAAAATAACTCTTGTTCTGGTGGTGGACCACCAGTGATAGATTATAAAACAAATGCAAAATATTTTGGCTTAATAGATAAAAAGTGCCTGCGACTGAGTTATATAAAGCAGTTTGGTTTGTAGAGCAACTACAATAATTTCGGAAACGGTGAAACAAATATTTCAAATTTCGAAAACCAAATGTATGTCTATTAAATTGTTTTAAAATGTCTCATACCATATGCTATCTCGCTCAGTCTACAAAAAACACGAGCACTCTAGCCGACGGCCAATTCTGCCCTTCTGTATCGAGTAGTAAAATACGCGCATATTTTGCATGTTTCTAGTTCGATTTCAAAAAAAAATTTGCAGAATTTGGTTGCGATAGTAAAAAAAATTGCAGCAGGATTTATTCTAAATTATGGAGACGGAAATGGGCGTGGCAAAAAAGTAAAGTATACAAATGCTGCGCGCATACTAAAACTTCCATATTTTAAATTTGGTAATGTTAGCTTTGTTAGTTTTCGAGAAAATCAGTCTTATTTTTTTTCGGAAGCGGAAGTTTTTTTAAGAAAATCAGTTTTATGTAAATTCCTGGGGCGGAAAGGTGCGTGGCAAAAAGTTTGAACAATCAGTTTCTGCGCGCTAACTAAATGAGTATATAAACCAAATTTGATGTCTCTAGCTGTTATACTTTTTAAGAAAAATACTTTTTGTGATTCCTGGGGGCGTGGCCAAAATTCCAATTAACTCCATACATTTACATACTGCACGAGTATACATACACGAGATCTGCCTGTTCATACAGATGGACGGACGGACAGACGGTCATGGCTAGATCGACTCGGCTGTTGATCCCTGATCAAGAATATAAGTCCTGATGGCTGTGTTTATGAATTCTACCACTGTTTGTGTCAGTTTGTTGTTTTCTTTGGGAATTGCTGGTTTGTTAAGACTTATTATTGATTAATCAGAGCTTACTGATGGTTCTTCTTGACCTATTTCTTCATCAGCCATTAGTTGCGTTTTTTCTTCCAGTACAATTGAAGTTTCCAAATCAGATGTTTGTTTAAATTTAATATTGTATCTGTTTAGCACAGTTTTTGCCATGTCTTTAGTTTGCTATAGTGTTCAGTTAATACTGCTCTAATAGCTTGGAGATTCTCGGTTATTATTTTCGTGTGTTTGGTTACTGTGTCTTCGGATGTTTCACTATTCTGCGAGAGGCACTTACAAGATTTAGTTAATTCTTGTGCGTGTATTCTAGCTTTTCCTATTATATCATTCCAAGTAACCATAGTTTGTTAAAAAAATCCACTTTTTCTTTTAATTCCCAGAGAAGATGTCTCTATGGGTTGATCGAATGGTTCGTCTACCCAGGCGGGTAGAATTCTATTTACCAAAGCCAGATTTATAGCTACTAAGATTAATTTCTACTTCTATTTTGGATTCTTGAGAACCCATTTTACTTAAAAACCAGAGGGCCGGGGCTAACTTCGACCGCGTCAAAGTTTGTATACCCTTGCAACGTTTTTTCTGTAGCGGACGTTGACGATACTATGCGCAGTACGTTCAAGTGGCCCCTACGACACCAGGACATAGCCTGTTACGCGCGAGCCCAAGCAGATAACTGCCCACCTCCCACCCGACCGACCGAGGGGTGCAGCCGTATAACGCACGGCACGAATCGCGTGGACAAATACACAATAGAAAAAACAGACAAACAAATAATACTATAGCTATCTATTAACTAAATGGGATAGGATAGATGTTTTAAGCATATTAATAGAAAACTCTGAGCTGATTACAGGGAATAGAAGGTTGTAATCAGAGCAGAGGACCCTAAAAGGTTCATGCATAGCATAGTTAGAAGAACAACGACTAAGGGATAAAGGTATCAAAGGATGTCTACTCCGTCTACATGGTACCGACAGATTCACCTGAGCTAATAACTCAGGCGAGTCGATATCACCAATTAGGAGCTTGTGCATAAAAATGACACCAAGCATAATTCTACGGTTAGTTAGGGACGGAAGGTTAATCAAGAGAAGTCTACTAGAATACGAAGGCAAATTGACATTGCGATCCCAGCTTAAGCCACGAAGAGCAAATAGCAAAAACTGCTTTTGAACGGATTCAAGTCTAATCTGGTGCGACTCATATTGAGGTGACCAAATGCAAGATCCATACTCTAAAATAGGACGGACAAGCGAAGTAAAAAGAACTTTAGTTGTATAGGGGTCATCAAATTCTTTTGACCATCTTTTAATGAAACCCAGGACACTCATGGCCTTTGCGACCGTGGTGGAAATGTGGGTGTTAAAATTTAACTTATGGTCCATAAGTACGCCCAAATCATTTATATTATTTAAACGTTCTAAAGGGCTATTGTTTAGAAAATAAGTGACCAGTTGGGGAGTGTTACGGAAAAAAGTCATTACCTTACATTTGGTAGTGTTAAGATTTAGTAGATTAAACTGGCACCAGGATTGAAAGTTTTTAAGATCAGCTTGTAGCCGACTAAATGAATCTGTATCTTTATGAGTAAGACAAATCTTGACATCGTCAGCATACATAAGCACACGCGAATGAACAATGACTGATGGAAGATCGTTAATGAATAGTGTGAAGAGCAGAGGGCCAAGATGACTACCTTGAGGTACACCAGAAGTCACAGGAATGGAAGCGGAAAAAGAAGACTTAAAAAGTACCTTCTGTTTTCTATTTGTTAAATATTCACGAACCCAAGAAAGGAAAAGGGGTGGAAACCCAATGTTGCTCAGCTTAGAAAGTAATAGGGTATGATTAACGGAATCAAAGGCTTTGCTAAAGTCAGTATATATTACATCAGTTTGTTTACCATTTTTAAACCCCTTGATAATTACTGATGTAAATTCTAAAAGGTTAGTGGTTGTAGATCTACGTTTCACAAACCCATGTTGGGATGGCGAAATAATAGAGCTGGAAAAATGTTGCAATTGAGAAGTTATAATTTTCTCAAAAGCTTTCGGAATAGCGGACAATTTTGAGATACCCCTATAGTTAGAGGCTTCGGACTTTTTGCCATTTTTTTGCAGAGGAATGATATACGACCCCTTCCAAAAAGAGGGAAAAGAGGAAGATTCGACAGAAAAAAAAAAAAATTTTAAAAAGGGTTTAAAATATTTAAAAAAAAAAAAAGTAAAAGCAAGGGGAAAACAAATTTTTTAAATTTTATAGTAAAAAAATTTTTTTTTTAAAAAAAAAAAAGTTTGAAACTAAAAAAAACAAAAAAAAAAAAAAACAAAAAAAAAAAAAAAAATAAAAAAATTTTTTTAAAAAAAAAAAAAGGAGATAAAAAAAAAAAAAAAAAAAAAAAAAAAAAGGCCATCAATAAAGTCATGTGACAAAGAGGGCAGCAACGTGGTAGATTCATCTGTTAGTGACCATGCTAAAGCGGGGAAAAAAAAAAACCTACAACTATAAGAAAAATTTTATGAAAAAAAAAGAGGAGACAAACTGAATTGCCTCTAAATGATTTAAATATACCACCATGTCTGACAATGGTGGAATATAGGAACAAGTAATGAAAGCATTAAAAGATTTAAAATTTACTTTAACACCGACAAACTCAATCTCCTGGGTACTAGAAAATTGAATCATTTCAGATGATAAAGCAGCATCAACAGCTATCAGAACGCCACCACCTATACGAGAAATCCGGTCACGTCTGAATATAGAAAAGTTTGTGGAAAAAACCGATGCATCAGCAATATCAGGTTTTAGCCACGTCTCTGTAAAAGCTAGAATGTTATGTTCAAAAGAAAGACTATCTACATAGAGATTAGAAAGTTTAGATTTCAGCCCTCTAACGTTCTGGTAACCCAGGTTAAGGGACGAAGCTAGTTTTTTGACACACCAGCAGATGCTGATGTGGCAGGAATGGTATTAGTTGTTGTTGTTGGCAAGCTAATCGGTTTCCGATTTTTCTTTTCACAGTATATTCCTTCACTAGTATATGTTTTGGCCAAAAATCTTCTCGACATATAGTGTCGAAGATATTGGCAGAAACACTAATTTTAAAGGACGAAATGTCCCGAGAGTAAGAAAATTTAAACTTCTCCACCGCAATATTCGAGACGTTAACTTTCTTCCGAATATAGGCTATTACATCATCAGATGTGCCAACAGGGTCTAGCCTAGAAACAAATATATGTTTCTTTGGTGGTATGCCAACGAGAGGCCGCGGTCCCGCAGCGTCAGCCGCAGCAGTAACGTTGGACAAGTCACCCACTGCAGCAGTCAACTTGTTTACGGGGCCCTCGATACTTTTAGAACAATCGGCAATTTCCATTGGAATGGGTAATTGCCCGGACACATCGGACACTACAATAGGCATCGTTTTTAAGAGATCATTCCCAGGTGATACTGGTAATTCCTTACTAATAGCATTCACAACCGGGCTCTTAAACGAAATCAATTGCTGTACATTAGGAGTGGACGGTGCATGAGACCGGTCGGGGACGATAAGAGACGCTGGCGGGTCTACAGATGCAGAAACACCCCAAGGACTGGTCCTTTTACGTTTCGGAGACTCATTCATAAGCGATAAACTTCTGAACTGAGTCTCCACCGCAGTAAACTCCGCTTGGAGTTTATTAAAACCTGCCCTTAAAGTGTCAAAACTATCTCTAGTCCGCCTCATGAAAGAGCGCATCTCATTCTCGACCTCTCGGCAAGCATCACATCCATATTTTAAGCCACCACCTTTAGCAATAGACTCCTTGATTCTGCCTGTGTAACCTGCACACTTAACGTGAACCGCATTGTCACACAACCAACAAAGAATATAATCATGGGAGTCAACCGCATTAGTGGCAACTATGCAATTATTTTTTGAGCAGACAACCATTTTATCAAAAAGTTTAATTTAATTAAAAAAAGGAAATACAAAAAATAAAAAATAAAAATTCTAAGGGTTAAAATTCTGTGTATAAGAATATACTGACCAGTTCTGACACAAGGGTTAATGTGCAGAGTAAGCCTTCACAACTAGAGAATAAAAAGAGATGAAAGCACAAAAAACAAAAACACGTATCACAAAGTCGCGGGTAGGCAAAAGACGAGAGCGCAAATCAATCAAGAATAGGAAAGAGCGGGAGAGCGCGTCGAATTGAACACATGCAACAACAATTTGTACGCAAGAGCGCGAGAGTTAGTTAAAACGGTAAAGACACAAACGCAAAAGAGATAAGCAAAACAACAACACCGCTAATGCAAGTATTGTTGTAAGTTTTGATTTTATTTAAATTTAAACAAAAGCGACAGCAAGAATTCGCGAAATGAAAATAAAATTCGGATGTTGAAATTATTATTAATTAAACCGATAATGAATTTAAGAAATTTGTAAAAGTATTTAATCGCGAGAAAAAAATAAAAATTGATAAGCGCAAAAAAAACACGTCCGTCCTCTGCAACGAGTGAAAGTTTTTTTAGTAACTCTTTCCTTACCTATTAGCCAACAATGTGGAAGAACGTTTTATCTAAAAAGGCTTATGTTTGCGAAAGAATGGCCTACAATCATAGGAAATAACGAAGATATTGATCATAGTCACTGTTTTCCACCGATCGTTCCTGTGGGAGCTATATGATATAGTCACCCGATCTTCATCAAAATCGGCACAGTCATTAACAGATATATTAAATTAAGAAATGTTTAATTTAAAAGCAATCGCGTTAAAAGTAACCAAGTAATTTACAAAAGTCACTGTTATCGACCGATCGTTTCTATGGGAGCTATATGATATAGTCACCCGATCTTGATCAAATTTGGCACAGTCATTAACAGATATATTAAACTAACAAATGTTTAATTTGAAAGCAATTGCGTTAAAAAAACGAAGTGATTTACAAAAGTCACTGTCTTCGACCGATCGTTCCTATGGGAGCTATATGATATAGTCATCCGATCTTGATCAAATTTGGCACAGTAGTTTATAATATAATAATATATAATAAACTCTCTAATATTAAGTTTCACGATAATAGCATAAAAAATAACGAAGTTATTGAGAAAAGTCAGTGTTCGTGACTTTGGGGAGCTATATGATATAGTCCGATCCGGCTGAATCCGAGATATACAACCCCAGCAGTATATACAAGCCTATGTGCAAAATTTCAGCTCTGTAGCTATTACGGTCTAGGAGGAGTTTGCGTTGATCCAGACGGACGGACGGACATGGCTCTTTGAACTCGTCTCGTCGTGCTGATCAAGAATATATATACTTTGTATAGTCGGAGATGTTTCGTTCTATGCGTTGCACACTTCTGACCAAAATTAATATACCCTTTTTTCGAAATGGTATAAAAAATTGGTCGGTTAGACCTGTTTTTATTTTAACAAAATTTCTGAAAATGTTTATGGTTTTATTATTCTATATCTATTATTTTTACATCTGAGTCTGTTAAATCTATTAGATCTGTACTCGATTCTGATATGTTTATCAGCGCGATTGAGTCCTTGAAAAGTTCGTGGACCCCGTCTTTTCTTAAAGGAGTCTTAGCTAACAATCTTTATGAACTTTTCCATAAGATCTACAATATTTTTTTAAATTTGTAGTTGTTGGTTATCCAATACTATATTTCCTTGTATTTGTAACTTGTTTCACCTGAGTGTATCAGGAAATCAAGTAAAGGTAAATATTTTTGCAGTTTTTGCGTTTCTGTTTTATCCATATTTCACACTAACTGCCTAAGCGTATTAAACTGATTATGGGTGTGTTTAGTTCTTTGAGAAGAGAAAAAAATATATATATTTTCGTTGTTTTTTTTTTTTTTTTTTTTATTGCTGTGTTCCTTCATTAGGTAGAAACGCAGTGTGCCTACTGCGTTTGAAAAACAGCATACATATGGTACCGTGAGAATAAAACTTATCTGTACCCTAGTGCCTGCTTGAACTGGAAAATTTTCGCCCGTTATGTCAAAGTAAGCTAACCTATTTTGTACCAAGTTTATGAAGCGTTGGGGTGAGTTACTTCCCTCGCTCCTAAAAACCTCAATAAAGTCTTCGACTATGCTAGGGTACCTGTTGTTTATTTTTCAAAGTACCTGTCAATATGGGTCATTTTTTTTTTATATATATGTGGAAATGGGTCGAGAGACGAGAAGTGGTCGATTGTACTGAACCAGTTCAGAGGTGCATAATTTAAAGTTTATCAACGATATCGATGACAAACCATCGATATCAATTGAGAAAAAGAGTTTTATGGCGTCAAGTTGTGTCGACCGGTTGTGTTCCTCGTGGCTGCTCGAATAAGAAGAGTGTAGTTATGTGGTAATTAAAAGATAAATGTATAAAGAAATAATGTTGAATAAAACTGATTGATTGTGAGTAAAAACGGCCTAGAAATTCGGGAGGAAAAAGTGGGATTGCACTAACAGTCCCACAAATTGGTGTCAGAAATGGGATTGCACTAACAGTCCCACAAATTGGTGTCAGAAGTGAGATATGTACATTTACATAGTGCATCGAACTTACGTGCAGTTAAAAGATGTTGTTAAATAAAGAATACTAATAATTAAAACAAATCGTTCGAAGCGAAAAATTCGTTAAAATTGAGTCGCCAAAGACAGAAAGTTCGAAAAAAATGTACAAAGAGCGGTAAAAAAAACCACCCCAATTGATGAATGCTTGTATGTTAGAGAGAGACAGCGAAACGTCCAAGTTCAAGTGAGAGTGAAAAGTGTGGAGGTGCGAACAGTACAGAACCCTGAAGTTTGCGTGGCAGAGGCTGAAAACGCAAAGAGATTGACGATCGTTGGAATTTTGCACAAATTTACGTGGGAATGAGGCTGATATAGCGTAATTTTGGTAAATGTGTTGGAGTATCGTCGTGGGAACTATTCACTGAGATGGTAGATTTATGTGGCAAATGGCCTGGAACATAGAATCTATGTGGTGAGCAGCTGTACCTAGAGTGAGAAATTCTTGAGAATTGGCGGCAAGAGAAGCTACAACAATTGGCGGCAAGAGCGAGAAAGCATTAGACGCACAAGTTTGGTATCGTGGACTCAACAGTAGAAAAATGGTTAGCCGAGGCTATCATTCAACCAAGTACATCAGAATATGCGTCTGCTATAGTTCTTGTTCCAAAAAAGGATGGAGGAAAAAGACTTTGCTGTGATTATAGACGTTTGAATGCTAAGATTGTAAGAGAACATTTCCCAATGCCACTTATAGATGATGTAATTAAGAGATTGCAGGGTAATACAGTGTTTACAACCTTGGATCTTGAAAATGGATATTTTCCAACTCAAGGAAGTATACTGCTTTTGTGACACATAGCGGTCAGTTCGAATTTTTGTATGTCCCATTTGGAATTTCGAATTCCCCTCATGTGTTTTCCCGCTACATCTTTGCAACATTTATTGATTTGATTAGAGATGGCACAGTCGTAACATATATGGATGATCTAATTATTCCTTCAAAGGATATAAAAGAAGGAATTTACAAGCTGAAATGTGTGTTAAAGAGGGCATCTGAGTTTGGTTTGCGCATTAAATGGCAGAAGTGTCAGTTCTTAAAAGAAAGTATAGAGTTTTTGGGATACATTGTCGAAAAGGGTTCTATAAGGCCTTCTAAAGCAAAAACACAGGCGGTGAAAAATTACCCAAAACCACAGAATTACAAGAGTGTACAAAGGTTTCTTTGGCTAACTTCATATTTTCGTCGTTTCATAGAGTCTTACGCATTGATAGCGAAACCACTGTCAGACTTGTTAAGAAAACATGCAACGTTTGTGTTCGGTGACGATCATCAAATCGCATTTGAACAGCTAAAGGCAGCCTTGATTAGCGCACCAGTTTTACGATTGTATAACCCAAAGGCAGTAACTGAAGTACACACTGATGCGTCCATGTTTGGTTACGGAGGAGTTCTTCTACTAAAAGATAGCGATGATCAGTTATTCCATCCAGTACAATATCTCAGCCGGAAAAATATCACTCATACGAATTGGAAGTGTTAGCAATAGTGGAGGCGTTGAAGAAGTGCCGCGTATATTTACTAGGAATAGAATTCAAAATCATAACTGATTGCAATGCTTTTGCAATGACAATGAAAAAAAGAGACGTTCCAGTAAGAGTTTTGCGTTGGGCTTTATTTCTTCAAGAATTCAAGTATGAAATTGAACATAGAAGTGGCAGTAAAATGAAGCATGTAGATGCTCTAAGTCGTATGTCCTGTTTAATGTTAGAGGATTCAATGCATCACAGACTTAAAATAGCTCAAGCTATTGATGATTGGATTTGGGCAGTGACAGCTGTTTTAGAGCATCAGACTTATGAAGATTTCTTTATAAAAAACGGTGTTTTGTACAAGGATCCCATTAAGGATTTAATTGTAGTCCCATCACTTATGGAAGAGGAATTAATTAAGATTGCACATAGAAAGGGTCATTTTTCGGCCAAAAGAACTCAAGAGGAAGTTGAGAGAAAGTTTTACATACCGAAGTTATTCCAAAAGGCCTCTGAGATTGTAAAAAAATTGTATCGAATGCATTGTTTCGGAAGGTAAAGCAGGCAAGAAAGAAGGTTTCTTAGCTCCAATAAATAAAGAAGTTAAACCTTTAGGGACTTATCATGTTGATCATGTAGGACCTATGGATCCGACAGCGAAGAGTTATAACTATCTATTTGTAGTTGTCGACGCGTTTTCGAAATTTGTGTGGCTCTATCCAACAAAAAATACGGCATCAGAAGCGGTAGTAGATAGACTCAGGCGTCAAGCATCAGTTTTTGGAAATCCAGGGCGTATTATATCAGATAGAGGTGCAGCATTTGTTTCTCACCAGTTCGGAGATTATTGTAAAGAGCAAAACATTCAGCATTTAATGATAGCTACCGGAGTACCTAGGGGAAATGGTCAAGTTGAACGTATCCATAAGATAATTATTCCTATACTAACAAAACTTTGTTATGAAAAACCGACTATGTGGTATAGGTACGTTGAAAGAGTGCAGCAAGCAATCAATAGTACCTCTCCTAGAAGCACAAAAGTGTCGCCATTTAAATTATTAACCGGGGTTGAGATGAGAACTAATAGTTTCCCTGGGTTACAAGAACTTTTGGAAGAGGAAGCCATAGAAGAGCTAGAAATTGAACGCACTAACGTTCGTCAGGAAGCTCAGCATAATATTGAGAGAATCCAAGAGGAGAATCGTAAAAGTTATAACAAAAAACGCAAAAAGGTAGTTGAGTATAAAATCGATGATTTGATAGCAATTAAGCGAACGCAATATGGTTCAGGATTAAAACTTAAGGCTAAATATTTTGGACCATATAGGGTGGTGCAAGTTAAGTCTCATGGACGCTATGACGTAGAAAAGGTAGGAAATCACGAAGGTCCTGGGAAAACCTCAACTGTCGCAGAGTATATGAAGTAGTGGAATGGTCAAGTGAATTCATCAGACGATTCAACATTCGAGGCGAATGGTAAGTCAGTCCGGCCGAATGTGGGAATGGGTCGAGAGACGAGAAGTGGTCGATTGTACTGAACCAGTTCAGAGGTGGATAATTTAAAGTTTATCAACGATATCGATGACAAACCATCGATATCAATTGAGAAAAGAGTTTTATGGCGTCAAGTTGTGTCGACCGGTTGTGTTCCTCGTGGCTGCTCGAATAAGAAGAGTGTAGTTATGTGGTAATTAAAAGATAAATGTATAAAGAAATAATGTTGAATAAAACTGATTGATTGTGAGTAAAAACGGCCTAGAAATTCGGGAGGAAAAAGTGGGATTGCACTAACAGTCCTACAAATTGGTGTCAGAAATGGGATTGCACTAACAGTCCCACATATATACTTGGGGCCGTGGCAGTTCAGAAACATGGAAGATATGAGGTTCAAAAGATTGGAGATACGGAAGGGACAACTAAAACATCCACTGTAGCTGAGTTCATGAAACCTTGGGGACATTCATTCGAGTCGAATGAAACGTCAGGAGGGTCGAATGTACGAACCGGTGATGAGGCTCCGATACACAATAATAGAACCTGAAGCGGTCATCGTTTCTAAAGCCAGTTTGTAGTGCTAAGCCCCATAAAATATTGAAAGACGGTCACACAGGAGACTTGGAAGTTTGCAACGACAGCGAGCACACGTTTCGGGACAGACCTGCAGTCAGTTTGATTTTTTGCTTAAGCCATAAGAAATTAATTGTAACACTAATATCATTGCCAATAACCGAAACCGGTATATAAATAAAATACCACAAATTGGGGGCTCACCCGGAATGGCAGATTAAAAGTGAAACAATTAATTTTGGCTAGTGAATTTCACAAATTCGTTAAAACTTGTGAAATTCTGAGAAGGAAGCAGACAGCAAGTGACGCTGCCTGTGACAGAACATTCGTGAGAAGTTTGGTTGAAGAAGGTACCATTGGGATACACCAGCAATCAAAAGGCAAGGCAGGAACGGATCGAAGTGCACAATAGAGAGCGTTGGAGAAGTGTACGGCGCTAGAGAGATTGTGACGATTCCGGTTGCAAGATTGATTCAAGGTTGCAAAATCGATACAAGGCAGCTACAACGGAGGCTGTGTAAATTGCTGGAGAAGTATACAGTAATTTACCAGTGTTGGTGGCAAAAACTTTCGAGGCTGTGTTAACTGCTGGAGAAGTGTACAGCGGTTAGCCAGGGCTGGAGGCAACGAAGCTTGAATTCTACAGAGACTAGCGTTGAGTTCTAGGAGTGAACTGCGTTAGTGGTGGCGGAGAAAAAACAGAAACTAGCGTTGAGTTCTAGGAGTGAACTGCGTTAGCGGTGGCGGAGAACAACAGAGACTAGCGTTGAGTTCTAGGAGTAAACTGCGTTAGTGGTGCCGGTGTGATCAACGATTGGCAGTGGCAACAACTTTAAGGTTGGCGATAAGTTTCGATATTGGATAGTGCAGGAGGAGAATTTCCGAAGGAATTTGGCTGTAAGGCTATTAAACATCGAAAACGACTACAAAGCAGAGCTACGTGGGACGAACGAGAGACAGGAAAAGCGTATGTTTATCAGATCTAGCGAAAACTGATAACAAATTTCAAAGCTAGAAAACAGTACTAACATAGTATAAGATTTGTACGTAATTTAAAGTCCTTGTAATTGAGATGGAGCTTGCAGAGATTCTGGCTCTAAGCGTGGTTGCTTTGCGATCGAAATTATCCGAACTAGCGCTGCCTACAACTGGCAGGAAACGGGATTTGGAGAATAGGTTACTTATCCATTATGGTTTGCAGCAGGAAAATGAGGAGTCAGATGATCAGTCAGTGGTAACAGCGAACTGGGAAGTAGAGATTGCAGAAGAAAATGTAGCTAGACCCGAGAGATCTTGGTTTACTTTGAAAGATGTCGAAGACAGTGTTCACAGTTTTCAGGTTCAAATATTACTAACATTGCTTAATGGATTGAAGAACTAGAAGAATGTGCAGCCACGGTACAGTGGAATGAATTACACTTGTTTGTCTATGGAAAGCAGTTATTGTTATTGTGTGGGGCGGCAAAATCGTTCATAAGGAGTCAGAGAAATATTAAAAACTGGAGTTCTTTGAAAGCAGCTCTTCGTGCTGAGTTTAGTGTAAAAATATCTTCAGCTGCAGTCCATAAAAAGTTAAATCAGCGCCTACAGAAGAAAGGTGAAACTCTAAATGAATATTTATACGCATTGATGGAAATTGCGAAGCCGGTAAACGTAGATGAGGAAAGTCTGATAGAGTACTTCGTTGAAGGTATTCCGGATACAAAATCCAACAAGATAATGTTATTCCAAGCTCGAAATATTTCAGAGTTAAAGTTTTAAATCGAAGTTTATAAGAAAGGACATGATTCGTACAAGGCGACAAGCAGATTTGAAAGTATGACAAAGTCAGGTGAAGCACAGACAGTGCCGGTTTGGAGGAGAAAATGTTTCGGTTGCGGAGATGCGACTCATTTATGAAAAGATTGTCCTAAGTTCGATCAAAAGTGTTTCAAGTGCCGTCAGCCAGGTCATCGTGCAGCTCAGTGTAATATCGAAGCACAGATTAAGCGAGAGAGGCAAGCAAATGCTGTTCGAAATGAGAAAGTTGAAGTAAGTTCGAGTACATTCACTTTGTCTGGGTTACAGCTAAAGAAGGTTAGCTATGCGAACATTGAATTTAGAGGGCTTGTAGATACAGGAGCAATTATGTGTTTATAAAGTGTTTTTTGGAAGCTAGGAGTTAAACAACTAACAGGTCCTGGGAAGTGTTTGGTGTGAATAGGAGATGCAAAGATTTTAACGTTTGGTAGTTTCTCTATAATGGTGATCATCGACAAGATTAAGGTAGTAGTTGAATTTAATGTAGTTCCCGATGAGGACATGGGGTTTGATGCTATTTTAGGAAGAACGATTCTTGGCAGTGTTGACATGAAGGTAAGCAAAAATGGCACTCAGTTTCTGATCAGTAAAGAGCAAAAATTAGTAGAAGAAAAAACTGAATCAGTTGAGGATTGGATGAAGCAATTCGAAGATGTCTGCACAGTTTTTGAAGGGAAGGACGAAGTCGGTTTAGAGTTGTCTCATTTAAGTCAAGACCAGGCTAAAGAGGTCGAAATGATAGTTCAGGGATATGACCCAAACATAATCCTGATGTAAGATCGAAATGAGAATTATTTTGAAAGATGATATTCCCGTATACCAACATCCAAGACGGTTGGCCTACTGTGATCAGGAGATTGTAGATAATCAGATACAAGAATGGCTTGAGGAAGGAGTTATTCGAGATAGTACATCGGTGTATGCATCACCCATAGCATTGGTAGCAAAGTCAAATGGAGCTAAAAGGTTGTGCTGCGATTATAGAAAATTGAATGAGAAGATAATTCGAGATAATTTTCCAATAGTATTGATGGACAGTGTAATTGATCAATTGCACGGAGGAAAAGTTTTTACTACACTGGACTTGAAAAACGGATATTTCCATGTACCAGTAGAAGCAAGGTCGCAAAATTTCACTGCATTTGTTACGCAGAAAGGCCGTACGAATTCTTATATGTACCATTTGGTATCTAAAACTCTCCAGCGGTTTTCACGAGATTCATGATGGCAGCAATGCAGGAGTTGATTCAGAAAGGCATAGCGATCGCGTATATGGATGACATCATCATCCCAAGCAAGGAATTAGAAGAGGGAATGTCAAGAATAAAGTTAGTTTTGGAGGTTGCCGAGAAGAACGGATTACAGTTTAACTTGAAAAAGTGTCAGATTCTACAAAAATCAAGTCAATTTTCTGGGACACGTGATTAGTGAAGGGATGATAAAACCGAGTGAGGAGAAAATTTCAGCAGTACACAATTTTCCAAGACCGAGTGATAAGAAAGCAGTGCAAAGGTTTGTCGGTTTAAAATCGTATTTTCGAAAATTCATTGAGGGATATGCTTTAATGGCGAAGCCACTCTCCGATATGTTAAGGAAAGATAGTAAATTCGTGTTCAGCCAGATCGAAGAGGTAGCATTCCAACGATTGAAAGCATCATTAACAAGTGAGTCGGTATTGAGGTTATACGATCCGAGGGCGCAAACAGAGGTCCATGCTGATGCATCGAAATATGTTTACGGGGCAATTCTAATGCTGAAAGATACTGAGGATAATTTGTTGCATCCAATTCAATACATGAGTCGAAAAACGAAGGCATGTGAGCAGAATTATCATTCATGTGAGCTAGAAGTTTTAGCTATAATTGAGGCTCTAAAGAAGTGGAGGGTTTACATTCTTGGATTGCAGTTCACTATAGTTACAGACTGTAATGCGTTTACTATGACCATGAGAAATCAGGAAGTACCCCTGAGAGTGGCTCGGTGTGCCATGTTTTTGCAGGATTTTAGTTACAGCCTAGAACATCGGTCAAGATCAAGGATAAGGCATGTGGATGCTTTGAGTCGAGTTAGCTGTTATTCAATAACAGACAGTGTTATGCATCGTTTGAAAGAAGCGCAATTGGTGGATGATTGGAGAAAAGCTGTACGAAGTTTACTTGAAAATGGCGAGTATGAGGATTTCTATATTTCGAATCAGGTCTTGTTCAAAGATGCCAATAAGCAGTTGATCGTAGTACCCGAGCAGATGGAGAACGAAATTTTCTTACTGGCCCATAAACAAGGACATTTTTCAGCAAAGAAAACACAGTTATTGGTCGAAAAATCATATTTTATTCCTAAATTGAAAGATAAAGTAACACGATTAGTTGACGGTTGCGTGCAGTGTATCATAACAAAATCAAGTTTGGAAAGTCCAGCAACCTGGTTTAAACATGTAGGCAAGGTGCAACAAATGATAAACAACACTGAGCCAAGAAGCACCAAAGTGAGTTCGTTTAAGATACTGACAGGTTTGGATATGAGAGTTCCAGAAGATGCAGAGCTAAGAGAGCGTATTTTAGAATGCATAGTTGACGAGTTGAATGAGGAACGAAAGGAGATCCGAGAAAGGCCGATTGAAAATATTAAAGTCGTACAGGAGGAAAATCGTAAGTCCTATAATGCTAAACGGAAGATCGAAAGGAAATACGGAACGATTTAGTAGCGATAAAGCGGACACAGAACGGAGTAGGTTTGAAGCTCAAAAGAAATTACTTGGGGCCGTACAAGGTAGTGGCAGTTCAGAAACATGGAAGATATGAGGTTCAAAAGATTGGAGATACGGAAGGGCCAACTAAAACATCCACTGTAGCTGAGTTCATGAAACCTTGGGGACATTCATTCGAGTCGAATAAAACGTCAGGAGGGTCGAATGTACGAACCGGTGATGAGGCACCGATACACAATAAAAAACCAGAAGCGGTCATCGTTTCTAAAGCCATTTTGTAGTGCTAAGCCTCATAAAATAATGAAAGACGGTCACACAGGAGACTTGGAAGTTTGCAACGACAGCGAGCACACGTTTCGGGACAGACCTGCAGTCAGTTTGATTTTTTGCTTAAGCCATAAGAAATTAATTGTAACACTAATATCATTGCCAATAACCGAAACCGGTATGTAAATAAAATACTACATATATATATTTAATCTTAAAAAAAAAAAAATTAAAAATTTTCTTGATTTATAGTTGCTTGTGTGCATATGTATTTTTAGATCTTATCTAGATTGTAAGCTTGGTTTAGGGCTCTTTTAGTTGCACATTTATTGTGTAATAGGTAAGCCTTATATAATACATATGCGCACAATATTATGACAACTATCAATAGTAGTATGTTCGTTAATCTCATGTCGGTATTTAATGATTGGATTTTATTTATAACGCAGTTGAGTCCACTGATTGTGATTCTATTAACCCCATTGTGGGTATAAGAGATATGTCATCAAATTTACTTATGGTATTATCGAACAAATGGAGTTTATTTTTAAATATAAAAAAAAAAATTTTTATAATTCTAATAATGAGCTCACTGATTAATGGTTCTATATAAGACAAGTTTAATTTAAAAATATGAATATAACAAATACGGGTAAAATAGGGAACAAAAGCCCATAAAGACAGCTCAAACCTTTTGTTTAGAAATTACTTAAAAATTTTTTTTATTATCTTTTGAAAACAAAAGAAAAGAAAAAAAAGTTTATCTCAACTGTGTCTTGCACAGCGAGCCAGAGATGGGAAAAAATTATAGAGCATGTGGTTGGCTCACAATTCAAGTACACATGTCATTTGTTGTTTTGAAATTACTCTAAAAAAAAACACATTGTTAGTAATAGCTCTCGTGCTTCAACTTGCTTTTAAGCTTATAATTAAAATTATTAAATTAAATCATGTTAAGGCTTGCGCATTTCTGCGGCCCCCTTGCGTTTCTTCGCTCCTTGGTGAAGTTCAGCTTTTAGGATGTTCCACTTGGATAATAAATTAAATAGTCGAACACGTCAGTGTCGCTTTGTGGTAAGAAAAGCTTTCTGCTCTCTGACGTGACGGTCGTGTTTTTGCATAGCTCCTGAGTTTTTGTTAATATTTATTGTTTTTTCTCAATTTTTAATTGTGCTTAGTTTGTTTACGCTTTCGCTGGTGTTGTTCGCTTGACTCCCTTGTGTTTTATTTCCATAATTCGCCAAATTAATCAGTTTAAACAGTTTTTTCTTTTTCGTGATTAGTGTTTGTTGCATTTACATATTTTTTTTTTTTTCTTTCGTCATTGCTTCTGCAGTTGCTCCCCTCATCGCCCCCATCATTTGTTGTTCTCTCTGCTTTGTGCTTGTGCTCAGCTTCTCTCCTGCGTAAGGCCGCCTCTCAAAGCTCGGCTTATAACTGTTCTTGCACTCTCTGTTGTGCTGTGCACTCTGGCTGTCTCTTTGTTTTATTTGTAATTATTGATTTTTTATCAATAATTATATTTGTGCTGTGTATTTAATTTTTCTATATATTCTTATATATATTTTTTTTTTTTTGCCTTGTGTTTTTTTCGCCTTTTCAATGGCTTGTTGTCTACCTAATTGCAAGCATTCTGATCCTTTTGATGATCAGTATAGAGCCATATCTTGTTGGCTCTGCGATAATCTTATTCACTTAAAATGTGCTGGCTTCAATAGCCGAGATTACGACAAATTTTCTGGTTTGTCTGTGTCTAAGCCTGAGCTTGGCTTAATGCGCTGGACTTGCCCATCATGTGCCAGACAGCAGCTTGATTTTAGCCGTATGTATGTGAGTTGAGTGAGTTTACTCAACTAAGTTGATTGATTAATTTAATTTAAAGTAGTTTGGAAAAGTTACAATTGTTCAGGTCTTAATCTGCTGCTTCGGTCCACTTCCTTTTTCTCTTACTGCTGCTTCGTCGACTCTCCAACTTCCACTGTGTCTCTTTCGTGCTCTTCACTTCTACTGTCTGCTGTACTCTCTGTTGTTCTGCTGTTAAACTCTGCTGTTCGTGATCATCTGTCCGCTTAAGCCTCTGTAACTCTCCATCGTACCTTACATTCGGCCATTCCTGATCATTCATCTGTCCCAGATGATAAATCGACTTCGTTGTCCTTAATATAGCGCCACATTTTCATATAGTCGCAACTGGTAGAAGTATTTGTAGGCCCTTCGACATCCGCTGCTTTCCTTACGTCGTATCTACCATTCCTCTTTACTTGCGTCACCTCATAAGGACCTAAATATTCGCTGGACAGTTTTTTTCCTGAGACAAACTGCGTCCTGCGTATGGCGACTAAGTCTCCAACCTTTCTTTTATTGTCAAAGTGCTTCTTATAAGACTTCTGCGCTTGTATAATTTCAGCTTTCGCGTTCTGAGAGACATCATTAGTTGGCATTTTTCATCAAAGCGTTGGTACATCTCTTCTTCAAGTAGCTGAATTAAACGGCCTGCCGGTTTATTATTCATCTTCACACCAAACATGAGCTCGAACCTCGATTTTTTTTTGTCGTTGTATGCGTCTGAGAACAGCTCTCTGTACTTCTGGAACTGCCTTAAACCACTTGGTTGGATCGCTGTCGGAAATCTTTGCAATAACCGACAAAATTGTTCGATTTACTCTCTCCACCTGTCTATTTCCACGAGGAACTCCCGTTGTGGTCCATACATGCTCTATGTCATTCGTCATAAAGTTTAGGAAACCCTCATTCTTGCCCAGTTTTTTGTTAAAAATTATACATTTCCACAGTTATTCACAATCTGCTGAACCTTTTGTTCGAGATGGGGAATCCAATAAGATTGATACACAGCATGAAGGGTTTTTTGCACGGCGAAGTGACCAACATTATGAGCGTCGATAATCACCTCCTTTTCCATCTGCTTCCGTTTCTACCGTTTTCTTCCCTGTAAAGAAGTCCACCCTTCATCTTGTATCTTTCAAACGGACGGCTGCCCAAAATCTCCACAATGGCTTTAAGAGTATCATCTTTAGCTTGTGCTGCTTTTATACGTGCTGCAATCTCCAGAGAAGCCACCAGTATACAAGGATTGCGACTTAAGCAGTCAACATGCTTTATCCTTTCCCCTGGTCGATGTTCTACTTCATAGTCAAAGTCTTGAAGATATATTATCCACTGTGTTACTGATCTCGGTACATCCACCTTCTTCAGCGTTTGTTCGAACGCAGAGCAATCCGTTACCAAATTAAATGGCAAGCCAAGAGGGTAATACCTGAATTTCTTTACTGCTAAATATACGGCCTTCTCTTCAAGAATATAACTGTGTTACCGTGACTCTGATTCAGACGATTTTTGGCTCCAGAAGTGAACTGGATGCAGTTTGCCTTCTGACCATTGCAAGAGTGCCCCTCCGTATCCATCCTTTGATGCATCCGTATGTAACTCAGTCTTAGCTCCTCTGATGTATAGCTTTAGCACAGGCTCTGTAGTCAATGCATTCTTGAGTAATTGAAACGCTTTCATCTGAGACTCGCCCATTTTGAAGCTAACATTCTTCCGCAAAAGGTCGGTTAATGGGCGGCGATTTGGGAATAATTTAAGATAAATTTTCTGAAAAATCCAGTTACTCCCAAAAATCCTTGCACTGCCCTGACGTTTTTTGGCGTCGAAAACCTGCTGACGGCCGCCGTTTTTTCTTGTCCAGGCCACACAATTCCATTTTCTATGTTGTAACCCAAGAAGTATATCTTAGTCTGCATAAAGTGACATTTCCGCCATTTAATCCTCAATCCAAATGATCCAGCTTTCTCCAAAACGCGTGACATTTTGTCAAAGCACTCTTGTGGAGTCTCAGCGTGAATAATTATGTCGTCCTTATATAAATCGAGAACATCATTTGTAGTGCCCAGTTTCTGCCGTTATTTTTATTTTTAAAAAATTAAGGCGTTAATTTGAATTTCAGTAAGGGTTGGGTAAGTGCGTCGATAATAATGATCAGCTGAGCTTAGAAGTTCGATAGTTCTACTAGTGCAACCCTAGCGAATAGGTATCATGCGCGATCGCATGCATTGGTCACACTCTTTTCTGACGAACTTCCGCCCTGGCTAGACGCCTTAACCAAGCCGCTCCTCAAGAAAAAATATATAAATTTAAATCTGAAATTTTCTCGGCCATCAAGCCTAATGATTAACTTTATACTAATTTGGAGCAGAAAGGACAACTATTATTATAGAGTTTTGTGAATCTTATTATCGTAAGTTATATTTTTTGTGGATATTTGAATCATTGTAAATTTCTAACAAGTTCGTTTGAAAATTAGCCATAATTGATTTGTATTTTGGAAACCTGGAAAAAGGAATCACAGTTGGAATTCTGTAAATTTGCAAAAGATATTTTTCTGTTGAGACACCGCTCAAAAGCTGCACACCGTGAAGGGCACAGAGACTTTTTGAGGAAGTTAATTAACTTGGAATAGCCGCCCGAATCGGATACGGGCAGAGAAAGTTTTTTCGTTGCGGATTGAGAGTCCCGTGGACCGAATTTGTTGCATAGGAGTGCCAGTCCCTTGATTTAACCTAATATTTTATTCCTAAGCATCATCCAGCGGACGAAGAAGGCCTTCGACGGACCGGACGGATGGGTAAGTCCTAAGTTCTAAACCATAAATCATGATCGATCTGGTATTTTCCCTGTTTTTTTTATGCAAAAAGAAATAGAGTTCATTGTCAATTAATCTGCAAATAAGAAAAACCATCTCGAGTACAGTAAAGTTAAAAAAGTATTGGAAGTATTGAAAAGAAAAGGAAATTGTCAATCCTTGTGTTAAACTTAAATCGCTATCGATAATCGCCTTTGACTGTGTGAGCAGAGTCGCCATTTATATTTGAAATCATAATTTAAATTGAAGATTTACAAATTTCAATTGACATTTTTATTTTTGAATATCTATAATTTTATATATATCCACCTTACAATTAAGATTCAACAAAACAAAACATATTATTCTCAATTTGGCTTTTGGATGCCTGAAATGATCCAAATATTTAATTTGAGTATCGTTTATTATAATAATCATCATTTTAGTTTAGTTCATTCGGATTATGTTTCCGACTTATCGAAGTATTTAAGTATTCCGTAACCCTCGTGAATAAATATCGTTTATAATGTTTGAGTAAAGAGTGTGTAATCTTCCTTGTGGCGAAATGTGAGCGGTGAGCTGATTATTTTGGGATTTTCCAGAATCTTGCGATGGGAAAATCATTGGTTGGGTGGGTTAAGACGCGAAGCTACAATAACATCTTAGTAGCTTCCCTATTCGTGCGATACTAATATCCCTTTTTTTTCTATCTCTTAGTTCATTTCTTTCAATTGAGTAATTGTGTAATATTAGTGCAACAGGGACTTTGTTTTATTTTATGTAATACGGGTGTGTTGAGAATATGTTGGTCCAAAGAACCCCCCCAAAGACTGTTTGCTAGCCGACAGCCAGAAGTCCCAACCGGATCCAAACTTCTCAATACATTAAGCCCGTATGTGTTGGCTTCGGCCTGATTTGTGGTGCTCTTGCCTATCGTAACATCTGATGTACAGGGACTGCAAGAGAGAGGCCACCTATTTAGGCCGAACCCGACCTCCTCTTTGATCAAGATAGATTTATTTTTTTTTGACTAAGAGGGGATGTACATGATTTGGAATTATTTCCGGTTGTGTACATTACATAATTTTGGCGCCCAACGAAGAGGCCTGTTAGACTTGTTACAGTATTTCGGTTCAACCGTGTTTCTCTATAGGATTCAGGCTGAGCTGAGTTGTTCAAGAATTTCAGGTTCCTTTTTTTTCCTTCTCCTACTTCTTATTCTATCTCTTAATGAAATCCCTAGTCTTTTATCTATTCCTTTGCTATCAAATTTTTTATTTTCTTTTATTTCGCTTTCTTTCTGTATTCATGGATGATTGTTTGAGTAACTTATTTATTAGGAATGCAGATATTTGGAGAATCCGAGTTCTGACCAGTGATGAGGAGCTTGAACATGAATTGGTGAATATATTTAGAAACATATACAAACTCTACAATATAATGACAGACGTATATTATAGGCTGTGTTTTTTATTGGAATTCGTCAATTTGATTGTTTCGAATTTACGACCAGTAAGGCATATTAAGCTTGTGATGTCGGCGTTGGCATTGTAGTTTATTGATTTTGTCCATTTCTTTTAATAACAATAGAACAAATATTTCAGCATATACTATTGAATTGACTGCTTAATCATCTGGAACTGGAGATATTTGGCGAGGTCCGAATTCTGACCAATGAAACAAAGCTAGTTCAGTTTAGGAGGTTATTGAGATCAGTCTTTTCGTTTTGGATTTGATATAGATGATTAGGTCTAGGACGACAAGATATTTCTATCCTTTCACAAAAATTTCTTGAGATTGAAGTATCGATTAGTTCATTTCTCCCTCGATATTAGTACAGCACCTATAATTTTGCTCACCCTCACTTTCAAAACAAGGAAGATAATAATTATATGTTTAAATATATTAAAACAAATTAAATAAACTATCTAAAGTAATTTTTTTGTGGAAAAATAATCAAAATGCCAGTAATTCGAAGTAATGAAGAATTGAGTGTGCTACCAGCAGAATGCACAATTTGTTCGAAAGAAATTTTTTGAAACAGAAGAGCTTAGGATTACTAAATGTAATCATATTTTTCACCAAGAGTGTATAGAAAGTTATATACAAGAACATCAGGAATGTCATTGCTGTAAGAAAGTATGCCACCAGAAAGATTTAGTTCAGTTCATAATGTCTGAGCAAGCGGAGGGTCACATAGATAATAGAAACAAGAAGACCCATAATACTAGAGCTCACTCACAGTCAAATAATGTAGCATCTCCGGCTGGTCCATTAAAATCAGGAGCTAGGGGTAGAAAACCAAAAGCTTCAACGGCACGTAAACAGGAGAACGCGAATCAACACAACCAGCGTTCAGCTCGGTCGCAGCAACAATCAACTTCAGGCAGAGCAGCTGAGGTAAATGTGAATGCAATTTTTGAGAGAATGGAATATTTAATTGATCAGAGACTAGGAAATTTGAATTTAAATAATTCAGTTGGACAATCTAGTAACCACGATCAGCATCGCGCTCTGACGCCAAGATCGAATTCAACATCTCACCATTACATTAATACTGGAAAAGATGCCCAACTAGTACAAAGTTGGGGTATTAAATTTGATGCGTCTCCTAAAGGTCCTACAGTTTCAGAATTTCTTTACAGAATAAAAGCGTTAACTGTAGATAACTTTCAGAGTGATTTTACAGCGGTGTGCAGAAATTTGCACCTATTATTAACCGGAAGAACCAAGGAATGGTATTGGCGCTATCGAAAAGACCATGACGAAGTTATTTGGGAAGAATTCTGTCTGGATTTGAAACAGGAATATGACGATTTTAAGGATGATGATTTGATTCTTAAAGAAATCCGCAACCGAAAACAGAGGATTGGTGAAGCATTTGATGTTTACTACGAAGACGTAATGATTTTGGTATCGAGATTGACAATACCTATGGAGGAAAAACGACTCGTTCATCAGCTACAAAGAAACCTTATTTCTGAAGTACGAGAAGCGTTATTATACGTTCCCATAGAATCGGTATCTAAACTTCGCCAATTGGTGCACCGCCGAGAGCAATTTCTCCGTGAAGAATCAGGAAAACGCATCACAAAATATACAAATGTTAGAAAGAATATCGCTTTACTTGAAGAGACAGATGAAGAGCCCGAGGAGGAAGATATTCAACCTGAGCTAAATGCAATTCACGTCAAGGAAAGGAAATACATTTGTTGGAATTGTGACATCGAAGGACACAGATGGGACATGTGCTTAGAAGAGCGCCGCATTTTCTGCTACGGATGTGGAAAGAAAAATGCTTATAAACCACAATGCGATGTATGTCTAGCTCGTTCGAAAAACTCCAATCAGGGCCCATCATTCCGTCGCAATCGAGTGGACCCGCAGTAGATGATAGCAATAATACAGCGACGAAGAACAAAACACCAGATTTGACAGATAACGAAACGAATCGGCGAGAAAATAAAATACAGCCATATCCCAGACTACCATACCATCAACGTCTGCAAAACTATTTAGCGATTCGAGACAAAATCTTTGCACAGCAACTTCCCAGTTCATTAGAAGTCGCTCGAGCGAACGTCTGCGCCGCTTTTGGAAAAAAGTAAAAGATGCCCAAAAACTAATAATATCGTGTATGATTAATGAAGCCGCAGATGGCCGTTTCTACGCTCCAGTTAAATTTCTCGAATTTTCTGAGCTTGGTCTATTGGATACTGGAGCCAATATCAGTTGTATCGGATCAGATTTAGCAGCAAAAGACTGGACGAAATACCCTGGATTTTCAACTATTATATCAAGTGTGGCCACAGCTAATGGGAAAAGACATCCAGTTACCGGAATAGTAAGAACAGAGGTGCAATATGAAAGCAAGCGAAAACCTCTTTCTCTTTTTATTATCCCGTCATTAGCAAAACGACTTATTTTGGGAATCGATTTCTGGAAATCTTTTGAGTTATGTCCAGAATTTTCATTTCGTTGTAAGACTCCCACTTTAGACAAAAATATTCAGTCGGTTGATGACGAAAAGAAATGTGTATTAACACCAGAGCAGGAGAAAAGATTAAGTGATGTTATTCAATTGTTTCCGTATTTTAAACAACAAGGATTAGGTCGAACTCCACTTATTGTTCATGACATAGAGATCAAAGAAGCAACTCCAATCAAGCAACGCTTTTATCCTGTGTCGCCAGCGGTTGAAAAGTTGATGTATAAAGAAATCGACCGAATGTTAGAAATGGGAGTGATCGAGAGAGCCAATAGTCCTTGGAGTTCTCCTATGCGTATGGTGGTAAAACCCGGAAAAGTACGATTATGTTTGGATGCACGAAAAATAAATGAAGTCACAAAAAAGGATGCATACCCTCTGCAAAGCATAGATGGAATTTTCGCGCGACTGCCAAAGGCCAATTTTATAATAAAAATCGATTTGAAAGATGCCTACTGGCAAATTGCTCTTTCAGAAAAATCCAAACCCATAACAGCTTTCACGATACCCGGCCGCCCCCTTTACCAATTCACCGTAATGGGTTCGGATTATGCAACGCTTCGCAAACCATGGCGCGTTTGATAAACGATCTAATCCCAGCAGATCTGAAATATTGTGTGTTCGGATACCTAGACGATCTCTGCGTTGTTTCAGAAGACTTTGATACTCACTTGGAGATTCTGATTCGTATGTCTCAGCAATTTAGAAAGGCAAATCTAACGTTAAATATAGAAAAGACCAAGTTTTGTGTTACAGAAGTACCATATCTGGGCTATATTATAGGAAAAGGAGGAATTTCAACAGACCCTGCCAAAATAGAAGCAATAAAAAATTGGCCGGTTCCGAAAACTATAAAACAGACCAGAGGTTTCTTGGGTGTTGTTGGCTGGTATCGTAGATTCATTGATAATTTGTCTGACATTACATTTCCGACTACCCAATTGCTAACTAAGAAAAAGAAATTTTCATGGACACAGGAAGCTCAAGTTGCCTTCGAAGAACTTAAGGAAAAATTAACCTCGGCCCCGATCTTGATCAATCCAGACTTTAACAAGAAATTCTACGTGCATTGTGATGCAAGCAACTACGGCATTGGCGCAATGTTGGTACAATTGGACGAAGAAGGAGCTGAGAAACCTATAGCGTTTATGTCGAAGAAGTTAACGACAGCTCAACGAAATTATAGCGTGACAGAACGCGAGTGCTTGGCTGCTTTGGAGGCAATAGAAAAATTCCGCTGTTATCTTGAACTACAAGAATTCGAAGTTATAATCGATCACGCCAGTTTAGTTTGGTTAATGCGACAATTGGATTTGAAAGGAAGACTTGCGAGATGGGCGATGAAACTGCAAGGGTACAAGTTTGAAGTAAGTCACCCCAGAGGTTTCTTGGGTGTTGTTGGCTGGTATCGTAGATTCATTGATAATTTTTCTGACATTACATTTCCGATTACCCAATTGCTAACTAAGAAAAAGAAATTTTCATGGACACAGGAAGCTCAAGTTGCCTTCGAAGAACTTAAGGAAAAATTAACCTCGGCCCCGATCTTGATCAATCCAGACTTTAACAAGAAATTCTACGTGCATTGTGATGCAAGCAACTACGGCATTGGCGCAATGTTGGTACAATTGGACGAAGAAGGAGCTGAGAAACCTATAGCGTTTATGTCGAAGAAGTTAACGACAGCTCAACGAAATTATAGCGTGACAGAACGCGAGTGCTTGGCTGCTTTGGAGGCAATAGAAAAATTCCGCTGTTATCTTGAACTACAAGAATTCGAAGTTATAACCGATCACGCCAGTTTAGTTTGGTTAATGCGACAATCGGATTTGAAAGGAAGACTTGCGAGATGGGCGATGAAACTGCAAGGGTACAAGTTTGAAGTAAGTCACCGAAGAGGTCAAGATAATGTAGTACCAGACGCATTGTCCAGAATGTTTTCGGAAGATTTGTGTGCTTTGGAGGAACTCCGCCCCTTAGTCGATTTGAACTCACCTAGTTTCAATGACGACGAATTGTAGCGTGCGCTAATTTAACCTTTCAAATTTTTAAACTTAACGACTTTACGCGCCACTTTGCCAATAGCGATCAATCAATAAATAAAAATATTGGTATCGATCGATCGATAAACGCATAATATGGGGATAGCGATAAATGATCTATCGTTTTTCTTGAGGTGGCAACGCGCTTCATTTTTTTTTGCTAGGCTTCATTTTCATTTTTAATTCTGAGGAGAAAAGTGTAGAATAAAAAAAAAAGCTGTAGCCCAAATCTTTGGTTATAAATCATAGCAGGTATGTAGGTTAATTAGAATTTTTACCCCGCCGCCATCTGCATCTTACTCTATATCCTAGATTGGAAACCTTACTTTTTCTGGCCAATATTGCTGATAGCTTTCGTTTGGGAGGTTTATTTTCTGGAAAACCGGCGAGTTTTCAAATTCCCATTTCTGGTGCCGGAGCACGAATTAAGATTGAGTCTGTTCTGGTTGAGTGTTAAATCAAGACTGCTTTATTGAATAAAATCATATTCTGGTTTGGCTTACATCTAAGTGTTTATAATGTTTTCTTCTGGTCACTTTTCTTGTGACACTCTATGTTTAGGGAAACTGTCACTTATCTTGTGACACTCTATGTTTAGGGAAACTGTCACTTATCTTGTGACACTCTATGTTTAATGGAATGGTATTGTTTATGTTTACATTAATGTGGAGTGTAGACCTCTTGGGTCGGCTGTTATAGGAAGTGTTGCTAATGGCATAACTCCTCCCCTCTGAGAGTATGAATTCTCCTGAATTCTGTTTACATTAATGTTTATATTTTTCTTTTTACAGTATATATGTATATAAATGGATAAACATATAATAATAATAATAAAAAGTGTTAAAAATATGCCATTTGTCATTTTCTTTTCGTATTTAAGTTCTGTGATTTCTTTTAAATTGTCAAAATTATCTATTGTTACATGATCAAAGTTAATTGTGTTTTTATAGGTTTGATTCAATAGTTCTGTTGGATAAAAAAATTTTTCGTGAAATTCTGTTTTTTCGTTAAAAAATATTTCATTTAGAATTTGAATTTTACAGTTACCGAATTGAATTAAGTTACTTCCCTTAAGTATAATATTTCTTTTATCGCAATTTTGATATATTTTTGTATTCTTGGCATTTTTGATTATAATTGTATCATCGTCAATTTCTTCGATACTCGTTATATTGTTGAATATAAATTTGCAATTATTATTAATGGTACAACTTTTACTTAATTTTAATTCTTTTAAAATTTTGTTGGGTTCATATGTAAATGTTTTATTATTTATTTCTACAATTAACTGATTTTCTTGGTCTATTTGTATATAATCTATATTTGGTATAGGAATAATTAACTTGACATCTATGGTTATAAATGATTTTGGGATTTTAATTGCGATTATGATGCAATTATTCTTATATTTTAAAATGCCCATACGGATTAGCTTTAATTTATAAAAATCAATGTCAAATTTATTTATTTCCTCTTCTGATAAAATTTCTGGTACGATTATATTATTTTTTGCTGATGCTATGTTTTCCTGAATATAATTTATTTTGAATTCTATATTTTTTAATTTCCCCATTTGGTCATTATGAAGTATTTTCATTTCTATTTCTTGATTTTGATTGTCCATGCTTGTAAGTATGTCCTTGATTATTGTTCTGTCTTGTTTAATTGTTTCTGCTAAGTTGTGTATTGTTTTATTAAAATGTGTATTTATAACAATTTGTTGGTTCATGTCTTGGATAATATTATGGTTGTTTTGGTCAATATTGTTAAGGTGATCTAAAATATCTGTTCTATCTTCATCATCCATAATTCCAAAAAGCCATTTGTATGTTGTTCCTACAATATTTAACATTCCTCTTTTTATTCTGTTGTTTGGGGTTATGGATTTTATTTTAGCTCTAATTAGATTTATTTCGGCTAATAGCTCCTTTTTTCCTGTGATGTTAAAATGTTTAATGTTTGTCTCCATTTGATTTATTATAATATTTAAAGGGTCGATATTAATAATGTGTAGTATAATTACTGTTTCATTAACTATTTCCGTGGAATAAGTTTGTATAGGTGCATATCCTGCATTTGATTGAATTGGTTCAATTTGTAATCTGCCTTGAACACACATTATAACGTAAAAAATTATGAAAATCTGAGGATAAGAGAAAAAAAATTTTTTGTTTCAAGGATGTCAATCTGTATTTTGTTGGAAATTAATTTTTTCCTGCTTTGACGGTCTTTTTATATTACATGGATGAATATTATTTAATGTTGTAATTCTAAAATAAGGTTCATCCTTATGCCTAACTCGTTTATAGTTTTTAATTGGTCCTTCCTGTCTTTCCTCCTCATAATCTTCTCTTGTATTATTTTGTTTGCTTAAATTTTTTTCTTTGTGCTTGATAATAGTGTTTTTTAGTTTTTCCTCATCTTCTATGTTTTTTGCATAATTTGGTGTACATTTTATTGTAGAGTGATAACGGTTATTATAAGCTGTTATTGCTAATTGCATTTTGGATGAAATTGATAAATCATCATCTATTCCTGCTATTATTTCAATGAGAGTAGAATGTAGTCTTTCTATGTCTGCATTTCCTGTATGTGAATTTGGCTTTGTATAATGGATTTCTATTTGTTCTTGGTTTAAGTATTGTTTTATCTGTTCTGATCGAAATTCATTATCCATTATTATTTTATGTGGCTTATTGAATTTGGCAAAGTGTTCAATCATAATTTCCATTTTAGTTTTCCAGTTTCTATCTGTTATATTATAAGCGACTGCGAATTTTGTGAGCTTGTCTATGATTGTAACAAACGATTTATGTTTTATATGAAATATGTCTAAATGTATAATTTGATTTTTAACATCCGGTGTTTCTGTGAATTGAAACTTAGGTTTGATTGGTTTTCTGTCATATTTAATTTCCTTACATTTTTTACAATTTGAAATTATCAACTGAATATGGTCTCTTAGCTTTGGAAAATATATTTTGTTCTTTAACGAATTAAAAGCTTCATTTATTCCGCTATGTAATGAATCTTTGGTGTGGTAAATAGCTATTTGTTTGTGTAACTCTTCCTCGCTTGAAATTTCCTGAGCTCTCTTAGTACATTTAAAAAATTTTATATTATTATAGTGTGAAAAAATGTTCATTAAGATACATTGTATCTTATAATATTCTGAGTCTGGAACTTCTGAAAAAATTCCTACTGTTCCTTTATTTATATTATTTTGCATTTTGATTTCGATTTCAATTTCTGTTTCTGCTGGGCTTACTTCTATTATTTTTCTACCATGCTGAGTATTAATATTGTCCGTTGTTGTATAAGTTACTATTATCTGAGTTTTATATTTGTTTACAATATCGTCTTTTATATAGAAATTTGTAAATCCTCCTTCCTCTGCTGAATGCTGTGTATCTGATAGTTCAAAGTTTGACTCATTTGTTTTATCCTTGTTTATTAGTTCAGCTGTTTCCTGTCTACTTAAAAAGTCTGCCACTTTATTGTCTTTTCCTTTCAAATATATTATGTCATAATCGAATTCTTGTAATTTTAAAATCCATCTTTGGTGTCTTGCTGTCATTTCTTTCCCTTTGTATTTTGAGTTTAGATATTTTATCGGAGCATGATCTGTTCTAATTTGGAATTTATTACCTATCAAATAGTGTCTAAAATAGTTTACTGCATGTATAATGGATAAAAATTCTTTATCAATTGTACTGTAATTTTTTTCATGTTTATTTAAAGTTCTTGAAAGGAATGCAACTGGTTGCTCTTGTTGAGACAATACTGCACCTATTGCGAAGTCACTGGCATCTGTTGTAATGGTAAATGGTTTATCAAACTCTGGATATTTTAAGATTGGATGTGAGCTTATAAGTGTTTTAAGGTTTTCAAAGGCATCTATAAACTGTGGGTCATTTGTATTAATTTGTGTGCCTTTTTGTAAATATCTGATCATTGGGTAAGCTATTTTGGAATAGTCCTTAATAAATTTTCTGTAAAATCCTGTCATACCAAGAAATCCTTTCAATTGCTTTTCTGTTTTAGGTAGCTGCATTGCTTTTATTGCTTCTATTTTATGTGGATTGGGTTTAATCCCTTCCTTTGTGAGAATGTGTCCTAAATATTCAGTATATTGTTTCATGAAGGAACATTTGTCTGGTTGAATTTTTAAGTTATGCTTTCTAAGTACTTTGAAAATGTTCTCCAAAGCAATCTTATGTTCCTCAAGTGTTGTTGAAAATATCAAAATATCGTCCATGTATACAACACAATTTTTGTTTATATAATCCCTCAGTATTTCATTCATTAAACGTTGAAATGTGGCTGGGGCATTTTTTAACCCAAAAGGCATTCTAACATATTCATATAAACCCATTGGTGAAATGAATGCTGTTTTCTCTATATCTTCTTCTGCCATTAAAATTTGGTGATAGCCTTTTGCTAAATCTAATGTAGTAAAATATTGAGCTTTACCGAGTTTGTCTAATACAGCGTCCATGATAGGTATTGGGTACTTATCTGGAACGGTTACTTGGTTTAAACGCCTATAGTCTACACAAATACGATACTTTTGAATTCCAGAGCTATCTCTTTTTTTAGGTATGACACATATTGGAGAACTATATTTGCTTTTGCTTTTTCTTATAATTCCATTGTTTTCCATGTAAATTATTTGTTTCTTTATTTCTTCTTCATATTTTGGGGAGACCCGATAGAGTTTTGAATTAATAGGTTGGTCTGTAGTAGTTTTTATGCTATGAACTATAGTGTTAGTATTGGTTAAGTGATCCCCTTCTTTGAAACATAACTTTTCGTACTTTTTTGAAAGCTTTCTTATTATTTGTTCTTCCTCAGTATTGAGTTCTTTTAACTTAAGATCATCAATTTCACTTACTTCCATTACGCAAACATCTTCTGATTGTTTGGAAAGGAATGGAATTTCGACCCCATTGTTAAGTTTAATAATTTTGTTTTGAAAATCAATATTTGCAAAATTCCTTTGAATGAAGTCCATGCCCAATAGAAAATCATATGATTTTTCCAGGGGCATAGCCACCCATTTTGTTCTTGCATAATTTATATATTTAAACTCCCTTGGCACTTTTGTTTTCACTAAGTAACTGTCACTTTCTATTTTTCCCTTTATCGTATGTATGGTTTTTGAATATTTTTCAATTATTTTGTATTTGGAATTATGTACATTAGTTGTGTTTAAAATGCTTATGGTTGATCCTGTATCTACCAAAATAATATAAGTATCTTCCTCTATTGTTCCTTTTATAAAATTTTTTTTTCATCCGAGGCTAGTTGGTAAAAAACTCTTGATTATCTGTGCTGTTTACTACTTCCTCATTTATATTATCTACACTCATTGCTTCTGCTGGTGGTTGCTGATAATTTTGTGGTTGCTGATAATTTTGATTTTGTCTTACGTTCTGACTCTGTTGTCTATTCGGATTTTGATACTGTCTAATATTTTGACTCTGTTGTCTATTGGGATTTTGAGACTGTTTTACATTTTGACTCTGTTCAGTATTTTGGTTTGTATTTTTATTGGTTGTCTGTTTGTTATATGTACTATGGTCATTGTCATTTTTAGTTAATAATAGTTTTTTATTTAAATTTCCATAATTCAGACCAATATAATTTGCAAGTTCAATTCTTATATCTGTTAATGTTGTTTTATTCATTAAGGCAATGGCCATTGGACCACAAGATAATTCTTTTACTCTTTGAATTAAGAGACCACTTAATATGTCAACTAATCTGCTATTGTTTTCAAAGACCGAAAAATCAGTAATTTCCTCAACAATTGCTCTTACTTTAAAATCAAGATCTCGAACGGTAGTTACCCTTAAGTTATTAATTTTTCTGGTTAGACCCATTTGATCCGTTCTTGGGCGATAATGATGTCGAAGACGAGTTTTGCAATCAGCCCAAGATGTAGGGGGGTTAATATTAAGCATAGTTCTTGCCTGACCTTGAATTTTGGTGTTGAATATAACAGTGAAGACCTGGTCGTTATCATCATACTCCTCCATGATTTGGTTGACTGCCGAAATGAAGCCATGTAACGTTCCCTCCTGTCCAGTGAACACCGGCAAGTACCTTGTTTCCTTCTCGATGCTGTTTCTCTCCCTTGTTGTTGGATTAGAATGCATCTCTTGATTGGATATTATTATTGATGTTAGCATTTGAATGCATTGTTGTATTTCGTTAATTTGTGCCATTTTAATGGTGTATGTTTTATTGTTTCGTTAACTTTTTTTTTTTTTTTTTAAGTTTCCACAATAATTCTGTTTGTTTGCACAAAGTGTTTTTACAATATTATATTGTTTCGTTATTTGTCACAAAATGTTTTTATAATATTATATTGTTTCGTTGGCCTAGATTTTCTCCAAGGTTTCCACAATATATATATTTTATTTTGTCACTAAATGTTTTGTTTTCCACAGTATTATATTGTTTCGTTATCTTTGATTGCGTTCAAAGTTTCCACAATATTTTAGCTGTGAACTCGAGTACCGACTGCGCCAATTAAGATTGAGTCTGTTCTGGTTGAGTGTTAAATCAAGACTGCTTTATTGAATAAAATCATATTCTGGTTTGGCTTACATCTAAGTGTTTATAATGTTTTCTTCTGGTCACTTTTCTTGTGACACTCTATGTTTAGGGAAACTGTCACTTATCTTGTGACACTCTATGTTTAGGGAAACTGTCACTTATCTTGTGACACTCTATGTTTAATGGAATGGTATTGTTTATGTTTACATTAATGTGGAGTGTAGACCTCTTGGGTCGGCTGTTATAGGAAGTGTTGCTAATGGCATAACTCACGTGCATCCGAATTTTCGGTTGTCGTTGCCTTCTGGAATTGGCATTCTGACATTGAAAAGACACCGCCAACTAAACACCGGCAGTGCCACAACGTTTCTAAGTTAAGGCTTACGGTGCGGCCAAAGTGTCTCATTTCCCGAAAGGTGTCCTAACCTTCGGTGAACCGGATTTTTTGTACGGCAAGGTTTTAAAGGCAGTGGACTACCTAACCTTCTGACGCTGCTGACCCAGACAAAGTTTGTCTTTTAGCCAAATTCTGGATACTGCTTGCTGTTGCCCTATTTAGCGCATTCCATGTGACCACCTCGAAAGCTCCTACAAATTTTTTTTAAATTAACCTCGTTTTGAACGAAATCTTTAAGTCCTGATATTTTCATTTCTGGTCTTATTTTTAAATTTTAATTCCTAATTAAGTTAAACAAAAAAAAAAAGAAAGAAAGAGAATGTAAATAAGTCAAATATTGAATCAATTAAAGTCTCGTTAAGGTTATATTAAATAATTCAAGTCGAGAGTAACGTAAAATAGAGTAAATGTAAAAGCAAAGTGAGTGAACGGAGTTTAATGGTGGTCATAAAGCGCGAAGGAGAAATCATCATATAAACACCCTCCCACAGTGCATCGATGGAAGGCCTTTCAGCGAATAAACTATGGGGTAAGTGCCTAGTGTATTAAGCAGTATCAATTCGGCGACTTTCAACCAACTATGGAGGATGGTAATCAATTGATACTCTGATTTGTTGATGTAATTTCTGTTTCAGCGTTAGATAGTTAAATAAAAAAAAAAATTGATTTTCGTAAATAATGTTTGACTTGAAGAGAAATTAAAAGCAATGAGTGAATTTGTGCGACTTGAAAATTTAAAATAACTTTAAAGAATTTAAAAAACAAAAAAAAAAAAAAAGTTAATAGAGAACTTGAAATAAGATGAATAATTACAAGAAAAAATGTTAACTGGATTCATTTAATATTCCTTCTATATTTTTTTTCTATTCTATAATCTTCTACAATAATTAATAATGCGTAACTAGTAAGCTCTCTTTTATACTGCTAGTTTTAGTCCCCCTTATTCAATAGTTTAATTAACTTTGCGTTCCATTGTTTTGCAAGTCTGAAAGTTCGGAATCTCAAAATGTTGAGTCATACCAGACCAGCTGTTTAAAATTAGTCTGTAAATATTTCTTTAAAATTTATTGTGTACAACAAGAAATGCTTCTATCTGAAATTATAATGAATTTGAATATGATTGCTTAAGCTTTCTAAATTAATTTTCCTAGTGATATGGGTACATGAGTTGATATCGATCAGTTTTTGGGAATCTTTACAAATGCCAATAAAGATTCATGGTTGGGAGGGTATAGAACTGATAAGGTTCATCTACATCTTGACCTCAGTAACCGCTAGCTTGTGAACAAAAGGATACACCTTCATTTCTTTCGTTTTTATACCCTTGCAAAAAGGGTATATTAATTTTGGTCAGAAGTGTGCAACGCATAGAACGAAGCATCTCCGACCATACAAAGTATATATATTCTTGATCAGCACGACGAGACGAGTTCAACTAGCCATGTCCGTCCGTCCGTCCGTCTGGATCAACGCAAACTCCTCCTAGACCGTAAGAGCTACAGAGCTGAAATTTTGACGTAGGCTTGTATATACTGCAGGCGTTGTATATCTCGGATTCAGCCGGATCGGACCTCTATATCATATAGCTCCCATACAAACCCCAAAGTCACGAACAGTGACTTTTCTCAATAACTTCGTTATTTTCTGTGTTATTATCGTGAAACTTTATATTAGAGAGTTTACTACGCCTATAAGCGACTATGCCCAATTTGATCAAGATCAAGAGCTATATCATATAGCTCCCATACAAACGGCCAAGTCACGAACAGTGACTTTCTCAATAACTTCGGTATTTTCTGAGCTATTGTCGTGAAACTTAATATTAGAGAGTTTACTACGCCTATAAGCGACCATGCCAAATTTGATGAAGATCGGGTGACTATATCATATAGCTCCCATAGGAACGATCGGTGGAAAACAGTGACTTTGATCAATATCTTCGTTATTTCCTATGATTGTAGGCGTTTCTTTCTCAAGCTTAAGCCTTTTTAGATAAAACGTTCTTCCACATTGATGGCTAATAGGTAAGGATCGAGTTACCAAAAAAGTTGCAAGGGTATACAAACTTTGACGCGGTCGAAGTTAGCCCCGGCCCTCTGGTTTTTATTAACATGAATTCCTTACTGTTTTCGTAAGTATTTTCTGCCAGTCATTCTATTTTCATTTAAAGTTAGTTTCAGTAGAGATCCTAATAAAATTAAATTTTATAATTAAAGGTAGAGATTCAGCAGGATAAAAGCATACTCAACTTCTTGACAATATTAGATATAGACAAGAAGTTTATTTAAGTTACGGCATGTGGTTATTTTGACAGCAGACCACCTTAGAAGTATGTAGTTCTACCCTAAGTGATATAAAGTGTTGAGTTCAAGTATATCAGGAGAGTCTTAAGATCAAAACATGAGGTTTCAAATTTTTCGTCGATTTTGTTAGACTATGTTATGGTTTAACTTACTCGGATAAATGAACCTGCACGGTTTAAGTCTGCTTGGCGAAGCCGATGTTTCTGTTAGGAATATTCAGCCGCAAAGTTAAAAGTAAAAATGAATGTAAACAAGAATTTCAATACCCTGTATCACAAATTTCTCGTTTAGTTAAGGTCCTCGATAATTTAGCACTCGAGGTTTGGATGCTTCCGTTAATTCTATTTGCCAATAGGCATCCTTTAAATCGATTTTGGAAATAATATTTGCCTTGGGTAATCTTGAAAAAATACTGTCAATGCTGGGCAAAGGATAAGCATCCTTAATTGTGACTGCATTTAACTTGCGAGCGTCTAAGCACAGTCGCACTTTATTGGGCTTTATCACTGGTCGAATAGGAGAGCTCCAGGCGCTAACAGCTGGTTCGATAACTCCTAGTTGAATCATACGATCAATTTCTGTGTATACTAATTTTTCAACAGCGGGACTAATAGCGTAAAAACGTTGTTTTACCGGTTTGGCTTCGCCAATCTCGATATGATGTTTTATTAAGGACGTACGTCCGAGATGATGACTTGCATTGGGAAACATTTGCTTGACGGCTTCAGGCTGTCTAATTTGGGAATACGTGAGAGAATAAGAACTAGGGTCAGTCTCTAACTTTTTTCAGAACCAATCTCGATCGAACTAATTATAGACGGGGCAAGTTCGAAAATTTTCCAAAAATCATGACCTAATATTAATCTTTTCTTCAACGTAGGAATTACAAATAATTTCAACATTCTTTCCAATCTACCGTACCCTACTATTACTTCTAACATACCAATCACATTTTGGCCGTTTCCGTCCGCTGTGCGCACTTGACCTTTAGTTTTTACAAATTGGGAAAAATGTGAAAAATCTGTTTGTGCTAAATCCGAGCCTATACAACTAATCCTGGCACCGGTATCCAATAAACCTAATTCTGTGAACGTAAGAAATGAGACTTCTGCATAGCTCCTATTATCGTTGTTTCTAAAAATTGTTGCAACAAAAAGTTTCTTGGTTTGTCTTGCGTGATCATAATATTTCCTTAGTCTTAACGTGCGTTTAGACAAGGGTTGGTCAGATCTGAAAATTCTGTCTTTAACGGTAAGGTAATGTTGTAAACGCTCAGGATATGACAAAAATCTTAATGGGAGTTTTTGAGACTTTCGTACGTTTACTTTGTGATTCACAATGTTGATACTTTGTTGAACGTTTTCCGAGTTTGATGTAACTATTGCGGGAGCATCTGACGTTGTCTGGATGCACCCTTCGGTCGGTTTTCCGCTAGCCTTTTTATACAATCTTGACATTGAGGCTTGTAAACATTGGCCGTGCCGCAACCGTAACAAAAAATTGTGCGTTCCTCTAGACAGTTTTGCCAGGTGTGACCGGCTTCGCGACAATTCCAACAAACGAACTTCCCTTGCACAGCGGCAACTTCATATTCCTCGTCTGGGTCTGGAACTATTTTATTATCTTCGGTTTCCCCTTCTTGAATTTCAAAAATTTGTCTGCGTCCATTCGCTTTGGTGTTAGAAATTACTTTTACTTGAGGGCTGAGCTCTTGTGTTAGATTTTCTTGCATCTGTACTAATCTACGAAGGTGACCTATTGATGCGATGGATTGATATAGTAACTTTTGTCGTATCTCTATCTAGCACGAATCATTTCTTTGCTCATAAAATCTGATCGATAGTCTTTATATTGCTGACGAATAGCTGAACAAAACTCGCTCCATACTATTCGAGGGACTTGCTTATGATATCTCCAATACCACTCGCGGGCTTTTCCTCCAAATAATATTTGAATATGTTTACACACCCCAATAAAATCACTATCAAGAGTTTCCTCCGTTAGGGCTTTTACTCTATAAATAAATTCTTCTACTCCTAGACCTTCCGTAGATCCGTCAAAACGTAGATTCCATTTCTGCATTACATTTGCAATTTTTGCATTTTGAACAGTTGTAGGGCAGGGCGAACTTATGAGAGATCGGGTTTGGACCGTGTCTAATGGGACTTCTCGCTGGCCTAAATTCATAGGTAACGACGATACTACACGAGAAACTGTTTGTTCTATCATATTTTGTATGACCGTATAATCAATCTCTCGATTAGGACGAGTATTATTACCACGATTTGGTCTTGCTCTTCGCTGATTAGGCATGGTTCTAGGTAGTTGCGGTTCTGGTTGATTACTACTGTGACTGGCATCTAAGCATGATGCTGGTGCTTCGCTAACTGATATAGCTGGTTCGTTGAGCTGTTCTGCTCTGTCTCTTAAGACTTGACTTAGCTGTTTCGTAAAACTACGAGTCCATGCTCGAGAAGTGCTGGGTGCCAATGACAAATGTTTTTCCTTCGCTTTTGGTGAACAGTTGCCTACTACGAGCTTTATACTAGACACATTTATCTCATTCTCACAAATTGGGCAATGCTTTTCCTTTTCTAGTAGAGCTTCCAAACAGGATTTATGAAAAATGTGTTTACAGGGAGTACAGAAACATGTTTGCGTGTTGTCCAAAACCAAGGAACAAATTTTGCATATGTCTTCTGCTGGAGTGTCCGTATTTTCGGGACTATGTTGAACTGGAGACATTCTTTTTTTTTTTTAAATTATTTTCCTAAAAGTGACATGACTGGGTACATGATTTGAAATCATAACTAAATGAACCTAAAGAATATTGGTAACTTTATTATTTTTGTTTTGGGCTATTGCATCTACAAAATTGTTTCTTTTAGTCAGGCTTTGGCCTTTTGAATTTTCTGATCGGCAAGGCTATACTATCTGTATTACCAAGATCCAGACACCAGAACATTAAATCATCCAAGTCTTACTATAAAACAATTTGTTCGTGTTCTCTTCGATTTCTTTAGACGTTCAGCTGTCGTAACATGATCTAAAATCCAACCAGTACTGATATCGAAACATCCAATATACAATAATCTAAATTGTTAAGAAAAGTTTGAACGACTTTACTAAACGAGTGCTAAATTATCGAGGACCTTAACTAAACGAGCAATTTGTGATACAGGGTATTGAAATTCTTGTTTACATTCATTTTTACTTTTAACTTTGCGGCTGAATATTCCTAACAGAAACATCGGCTTCGCCAAGCAGACTTAAACCGTGCAGGTTCATTTATCCGCGTAAGTTAAACCATAACATAGTCTAACAAAATCGACGAAAAATTTAAAACCTCATGTTTTGATCTTAAGACTCTCCTGATATACTTGAACTCAACACTTTATATCACTTAGGGTAGAACTACATACTTCTAAGGTGGTCTGCTGTCAAAATAACCACATGCCGTAACTTAAATAAACTTCTTGTCTATATCTAATATTGTCAAGAAGTTGAGTATGCTTTTATCCTGCCCCACATTGGTCGCCAAAAATTTTATGTAACCTTCCTATTCGGTTTCTCGTTGCGCGCCATAATTTTTATATAATCGGTTCTCCTATCACAGCGACGATAAAGCTATCGATAACCAAAAGAAGGCGGTAGGTGAATTGCAGCAGATTCGAGATCCTCTGGTTCCGAGCTCTTGCGGGGTGCGGGGGGGTTGTTTGCTGAATCTCTACCTTTAATTATAAAATTTAATTTTATTAGGATCTCTACTGAAACTAACTTTAAATGAAAATAGAATGACTGGCAGAAAATACTTACGAAAACAGTAAGGAATTCATGTTAATAAAAAAAACGAAAGAAATGAAGGTGTATCCTTTTGTTCACAAGCTAGCGGTTACTGAGGTCAAGATGTAGATGGACCTTATCAGTTCTATACCCTCCCAACCATGAATCTTTATTGGCATTTGTAAAGATTCCCAAAAACTGATCGATATCAACTCATGTACCCATATCACTAGGAAAATTAATTTAGAAAGCTTAAGCAATCATATTCAAATTCATTATAATTTCAGATAGAAGCATTTCTTGTTGTACACAATAAATTTTAAAGAAATATTTACAGACTAATTTTAAACAGCTGGTCTGGTATGACTCAACATTTTGAGATTCCGAACTTTCAGACTTGCAAAACAATGGAACGCAAAGTTAATTAAACTATTGAATAAGGGGGACTAAAACTAGCAGTATAAAAGAGAGCTTACTAGTTACACATTATTAATTATTGTAGAAGATTATAGAATAGAAAAAAAATATAGAAGGAATATTAAATGAATCCAGTTAACATTTTTTCTTGTAATTATTCATCTTATTTCAAGTTCTCTATTAACTTTTTTTTTTTTTTTTTTTTTAAATTCTTTAAAGTTATTTTAAATTTTCAAGTCGCACAAATTCACTCATTGCTTTTAATTTCTCTTCAAGTCAAACATTATTTACGAAAATCAATTTTTTTTTTTATTTAACTATCTAACGCTGAAACAGAAATTACATCAACAAATCAGAGTATCAATTGATTACCATCCTCCATAGTTCGCAAAAACTTGGTTGAAAGTCGCCGAATTGATACTGCTTAATACACTAGGCACTTACCCCATAGTTCATTCGCTGAAAGGCCTTCCATCGATGCACTGTGGGAGGGTGTTTATATGATGATTTCTCCTTCGCGCTTTATGACCACCATTAAACTCCGTTCACTCACTTTGCTTTTACATTTACTCTATTTTACGTTACTCTCGACTTGAATTATTTAATATAACCTTAACGAGACTTTAATTGATTCAATATTTGACTTATTTACATTCTCTTTCTTTTTTTTTTTTTTTTTGTTTAACTTGATTAGGAATTAAAATTTAAAAATAAGACCAGAAATGAAAATATCAGGACTTAAAGATTTCGTTCAAAACGAGGTTAATTTAAAAAAAAATTTGTAGGAGCTTTCGAGGTGGTCACATGGAATGCGCTAAATAGGGCAACAGCAAGCAGTATCCAGAATTTGGCTAAAAGACAAACTTTGTCTGGGTCAGCAGCGTCAGAAGGTTAGGTAGTCCACTGCCTTTAAAACCTTGCCGTACAAAAAATCCGGTTCACCGAAGGTTAGGACACCTTTCGGGAAATGAGACACTTTGGCCGCACCGTAAGCCTTAACTTAGAAACGTTGTGGCATTGCCGGTGTTTAGTTGGCGCTGTCTTTTCAATGTCAGAATGCCAATTCCAGAAGGCAACGACAACCGAAAATTCGGATGCACGTGCTCCGGCACCAGAAATGGGTATTTGAAAACTCGCCGGTTTTCCAGAAAATAAACATCCCAAACGAAAGCTATCAGCAATATTGGCCAGAAAAAGTAAGGTTTCCAATCTAGGATATAGAGTAAGATGCAGATGGCGGCGGGGTAAAAATTCTAATTAACCTACATACCTGCTATGATTTATAACCAAAGATTTGGGCTACAGCTTTTTTTTTTATTCTACACTTTTCTCCTCAGAATTAAAAATGAAAATGAAGCCTAGCAAAAAAAATGAAGCGCGTTGCCACCTCAAGAAAAACGATAGATCATTTATCGCTATCCCCATATTATGCGTTTATCGATCGATCGATACCAATATTTTTATTTATTGATTAATCGCTATTGGCAAAGTGGCGCGTAAAGTCGTTAAGTTTAAAAATTTGAAAGTTTAAATTAGCGCACGCTACACCACCCGATAATATGCAACGTTAGGCAGCATATTAGTGGGAATTAGTTCCGTATATCCTTGGCGTGAAATGTTCCTACTTCTCTACCTTGCATATTTTCTAACAAATAAAAGCAGTTTCCGAGCTTCTTTTTGATTCGACATTTTATGAATTTAGGGGCTAATTTAGCATTGAAGTTTTGAGAGAATTTGCTTAACGCGAAATTTCTGCGAAAAACTTCTTGGCCTTCTTTAAAAGAGACAGACTTACTGCGAAGATTATACTGTGCTACATTTCGATCATATGCTTTCTTAATGTTTTCTCTTATATCCTGTCGCAAAAGGTTTAACTGGTCAGTCTGACTGAGCGGTGTTATGGGCTCTTGTAACAACTTTAATTCCTTTAAAAGTTTATAATCTGATCCATGAATAACCATGTCCAGTCCGAACAAAGCTTTAAAGGGTGAGCAACCTAAAGATTGATGCAACGAGGATCGCAATGCACAAGATATACTCGTTAAATGTTGATCCCAAAGCGTTTGATCCTGATTTTTTAAATAAGAACGGATCGCAGATAACAGAGAACGATTAACACGCTCAGCTGCGTTGCTTTGCAGAGAATATAAATCGGTATACTGATGTTTTATGCCTAGTTCAGTAAGAAAAGAATTGAACGAATTTGCCTTAAATTGAACACCATTATCACTAACGATGATTTTCGGTACTCCAAAACAATGAAATATCTGTTTTAACAAAAATTCTTGTATATCCTCCGTGCGAAACTTTTTCAGAGGTTGTAACCAATGATATTTACTGAAATGGTCAAGAACAATTAATAAACCGACAAATCCATTTTTGCTCGAGGGTAAGGACCAAGTAAATCGATATACAGACGTTGAAAAGGTCTACAAGTGGGAATATGCTGTCCCATAGGTGGTCTAAGCGTATAATTTGGTGCTTTGGACTCCTTACAAGTGTCACATTGACGAATATAGTCCCGCACATCCTTTACCATACCAGGCCAAAAAAGAGTTCTACGTATCTTGTCAACAGTTTTCTGCATACCTGAATGTGAAGAGGTGTGGCTATCGTGAGCTTGTTTTAGAACATCAACTCTGAGTTTATCCGGCACCCATAGTTTCCAAGAAAGCTTCTCTTGATAAGAATCTCCATTGGCATGTTCGGTTCGAATATACAAATGTTTATTTACAATTTGGATATCTGGGAATTTGTCTGGATTTTCAGTGATTTTCTTCTTCAGATACATATAACTATCGTCCAAAAATGCTTCAGAGTCCAGATCTATAATCGGACCCATTTCTATCGCCTCTATCGAAAGGTTGGGCAATCTTGATAACGCGTCAGGAATCAAGTGTTCTTTTCCTTTTCTATGCGACATATTAAACTTAAATTGTTGTAAGCGAAAAATCCATCGAGCTAATCTCCCAGAAACATTTTGTTGACGCATTAGCCACAATAAACTAGAGTGATCAGTAACTACTTCAAATTCTTGCAATTCCAAATAACACCTAAATTTTTCTATAGCCAGTATAACGGCTAAACATTCGCGTTCAGTAACACTATAGTTGCGTTGGGCACGACTTAACTTTTTAGACATGAAAGCAATAGGCTTCTCTTCCTCTGCGTCTGATAATTGGACAAGTACAGCGCCAATACCATAATCGCTGGCATCACAATGTAAGAAAAATTTCTTATTAAAGTCCGGGTTTTGTAGAATAGGGGCAGAAGTTAATAGATGCTTCAACTTATTCATAGAAGCTTATCTTCCGGAGTCCAAACAAAATTTCTTTTTGTTGACAACAGTTCCGTTATAGGATAAGTGAGATCGACAAAATTCGGTATGAAACGGCGATACCAACCGCAAACTCCAAGAAATCCTCTAGTTTGTTTCAAATTCCTAGGTGGTGGCCAATTTTTAATACATTCAATCTTTGACGGATCGGTGCAGATACCTTTACTGTCTATTACATATCCTAAATAACTATTGCTTGCGACACAAAACTGACTTTTCTCTATGTTAATGGACAGATTAGCTTTCCGAAATTGCTCCGCAATTCTTGCTAACACCGAAAGATGAGATGAGAAATCCTCTGAAATTATACACAGATCATCTAAATAGCAAAATACACAATGGCGAAGGTCAGCAGGGACTACTTCATCCATTAGACAACTCATAGTAGATGTGGCATTACAAAGGCCGAAAGGCATAACTGTGAATTGATATAACGGTCTTCCTGGTACTGTAAATGCAGTAAGAGGTTTGGATGCTTCCGTTAATTCTATTTGCCAATAGGCATCCTTTAAATCGATTTTGGAAATAATATTTGCCTTGGGTAATCTTGAAAAAATACTGTCAATGCTGGGCAAAGGATAAGCATCCTTAATTGTGACTGCATTTAACTTGCGAGCGTCTAAGCACAGTCGCACTTTATTGGGCTTTATCACTGGTCGAAGAGGAGAGCTCCAGGCGCTAACAGCTGGTTCGATAACTCCTAGTTGAATCATACGATCAATTTCTGTGTATACTAATTTTTCAACAGCGGGACTAATAGCGTAAAAACGTTGTTTTACCGGTTTGGCTTCGCCAATCTCGATATGATGTTTTATTAAGGACGTACGTCCGAGATGATGACTTGCATTGGGAAACATTTGCTTGACGGCTTCAAGCTGTCTAATTTGGGAATACGTGAGAGAATAATTACTAGGGTCAGTCTCTAACTTTTTTCAGAACCAATCTCGATCGAACTAATTATAGACGGGGCAAGTTCGAAAATTCTCCAAAAATCATGACCTAATATTAATCTTGTCTTCAACGTAGGAATTACAAATAATTTCAACATTCTTTCCAATCTACCGTACCGTACTATTACTTCTAACATACCAATCACATTTTGGCCGTTTCCGTCCGCTGTGCGCACTTGACCTTTAGTTTTTACAAATTGGGGAAAATGTGAAAAATCTGTTTGTTCTAAATCCGAGCCTATACAACTAATGCTGGCACCGGTATCCAATAAACCTAATTCTGTGAACGTAAGAAATGAGACTTCTGCATAGCTCCTATTATCGTTGTCGTTTCTAAAAATTGTTGCAACAAAAAGTGTCTTGGTTTGTCTTGCGTGATCATAATATTTCCTTAGTCTTCACGTGCGTTTAGACAAGGGTTGGTCAGATCTGAAAATTCTGTCTTTAACAGTAAGGTAATGTTGTAAACGCTCAGGATATGACAAAAATCTTAATGGGAGTTTTTGAGACTTTCGTACGTTTACTTTGTGATTCACAATGTTGATACTTTGTTGAACGTTTTCCGAGTTTGATGTAACTATTGCGGGAGCATCTGACGTTGTCTGGATGCACCCTTCGGTCGGTTACCGCTAGCCTTTTTATACAATCTTGACATTGAGGCTTGTAAACATTGGCCGTGCCGCAACCGTAACAAAAAATTGTGCGTTCCTCTAGACAGTTTTGCCAGGTGTGACCGGCTTCGCGACAATTCCAACAAACGAACTTCCCTTGCACAGCGGCAACTTCATATTCCTCGTCTGGGTCTGGAACTATTTTATTATCTTCGGTTTCCCCTTCTTGAATTTCAAAAATTTGTCTGCGTCCATTCGCTTTGGTGTTAGAAATTACTTTTACTTGAGGGCTGAGCTCTTGTGTTAGATTTTCTTGCATCTGTACTAATCTACGAAGGTGACCTATTGATGCGATGGATTGATATAGTAACTTTTGTCGTATCTCTGGCAACAGGTTTTTTTGTAAAATTTCCATCAGCTCCTCTTCCTCAAACTTTATACCGAACTTGTCAATCAAAGAAGCTACCTCATCGTAAAAACAAACAAAAGATTCTCCAGCTTTTTGCTTTCTAGCACAATTTCGTTCAAAACGAGGTTAATTTAAAAAAATTTGTAGGAGCTTTCGAGGTGGTCACATGGAATGCGCTAAATAGGGCAACAGCAAGCAGTATCTAGAATTTGGCTAAAAGACAAACTTTGTCTGGGTCAGCAGCGTCAGAAGGTTAGGTAGTCCACTGCCTTTAAAACCTTGCCGTACAAAAAATCCGGTTCACCGAAGGTTAGGACACCTTTCGGAAAATGAGACACTTTGGCCGCACCGTAAGCCTTAACTTAGAAACGTTGTGGCACTGCCGGTGTTTAGTTGGCGGTGTCTTTTCAATGTCAGAATGCCAATTCCAGAAGGCAACGACAACCGAAAATTCGGATGCACGTGCTCCGGCACCAGAAATGGGTATTTGAAAACTCGCCGGTTTTCCAGAAAATAAACCTCCCAAACGAAAGCTATCAGCAATATTGGCCAGAAAAAGTAAGGTTTCCAATCTAGGATATAGAGTAAGATGCAGATGGCGGCGGGGTAAAAATTCTAATTAACCTACATACCTGCTATGATTTATAACCAAAGATTTGGGCTACAGCTTTTTTTTTTATTCTACACTTTTCTCCTCAGAATTAAAAATGAAAATGAAGCCTAGCAAAAAAAATGAAGCGCGTTGCCACCTCAAGAAAAACGATAGATCATTTATCGCTATCCCCATATTATGCGTTTATCGATCGATCGATACCAATATTTTTATTTATTGATTGATCGCTATTGGCAAAGTGGCGCGTAAAGTCGTTAAGTTTAAAAATTTGAAAGTTTAAATTGGCGCACGCTACAGAATATCAACAACTGAGAGAGAAAATTGAAAATAAGACAGATATCCGGATTTCAAAATAATGGATCAGTTTGTATATATACGCACGGAACATGATGATGGAACAGAGTTCAGCCAAATCAATATTTGGAAACTATGGATTCCACAAAGTTTATCAAAGGAAGTTATCAAAAGAGCGCATGAAGATAAAATATCTGCACATGGCGGGATGGCAAAAACTTTGGAGGCATGGTGATACAAGTGCGCGATTATTTCCGGAATTGCGAGACGTGCAAGTCAACGAAAGCTCCCAACCAAATCTTAAAGCCACCGATGGGTAAAGCTGTAGTATCTGAGAGACCTTTTCAACGATTATATATTGATCTTTTGGGACCATATCCGAGAAGCAAACGTGGCCACATCGGACTTCTGATAGTGGTTGATCATTTATCTAAGTATCATTGGCTTCAACCCCTTAAAGTATTTAAGAGCAATGTGATTCAAGAGTATCTGCAAGATAATATATTCTTTCGATATGGAGTTCCCGAGATATTGGTTAGCGACAATGGTTCACAATTCAAGGCAAGCGAATTTAATGCATGGTTAACGACATTGGGCATAAAACATGTGCCAGTCGAATGCCTCTGAGAGAGTGAACAGATCTATCATCCCCGGATTGCAGCAATCCGCGCCTACCACAAAGAGGACCAGCGCGAATGGGATCTACATATACCCGCTATAAGATGTGCACTAAGGATTTCGTATCATCAGAGTATAGGATGCTCTCCTTTCCATGCTTTGTTTGGCTTTGACATGGCCACACATGGTTCCCAATACACTCTTCTCGAAAGGATAAATATGCTAAATGAACCGAATAACGTATTGCGAAAGGACGATCAGTTAGCATTACGCCGTAATTTACTCAAGAAAAAAATAGCAAAAACAGCGGAGCACAATGCAAAGGTATATAACCTGAGAACCAAGGAGGTTAATTTCAAGGTTGGACAAGAAGTCTTTAGACGTAATTTTGGTCAAAGCAACTTTCAAAAATGTGTTAATGCCAAATTGAACTTGCTATGGTTAAAGTCCCGAATAAGAGAGAGATTAGGAAACTGCTATTACGTGTTGGAAGATTTGAATGGCAAACTGTTAGGAACTTATCATGCTAAGGACATTAGGCAGTAACTGTCTTTTTTCAGGTTAATACTCCGAAGCAAGCTCTAATATTATCCTGTGGTTGTAGTGCCCAGTTTCTGCCGTTAGTTTTATTTTTAAAAATTAAGGCGTTAATTTGAATTTCAGTAAGGGTTGGGTAAGTGCGTCGATAATAATGATCAGCTGAGCTTAGAAGTTCGATAGTTCTACTAGTGCAACCCTAGCGAATAGGTATCATGCGCGATCGCATGCATTGGTCACACTCTTTTCTGACGAACTTCCGCCCTGGCTAGACGCCTTAACCACGCCGCTCCTCAAGAAAAAATATATAAATTTAAATCTGAAATTTTCTTGGCCATCAAGCCTAATGATTAACTTTATATTAGTATTTTATACTAATTTGGAGCAGAAAGGACAACTATTATTATAGAGTTTTGTGAATCTTATTATCGTAAGTTATATTTTTTGTGGATATTTGAATCATTGTAAATTTCTAACAAGTTCGTTTAAAAATTAGCCATAATTGATTTGTATTTTGGAAACCTGGAAAAAGGAATCACAATCGGAATTCTGTAAATTTGCAAAAGATATTTTTCTGTTGAGACACCGGTCAAAAGCGTCACACCGTGAAGGGCACAGAGACTTTTCGAGGAAGTTGACTAGCTTGGAATAGCCGCCCGAATCGGATACGGGCAGAGAAAGTTTTTTCGTTGCGGATTGAGAGTCCCGTGGACCGAATTTGTTCCATAGGAATGCCAGTCGCTTGATTTAACCTAATATTTTATTCCTAAGCATCATCCAGCGGACGACGAAGGCCTTCGACGGACCGGACGGATGGGTAAGTCCTAAGTTCTAAACCATAAATCATGATCGATCTGATATTTTCCTGTTTTTTGTATTCAAAAAGAAATAGAGTTCATTGTCAATTAATCTGCAAATAAGAAAAACCATCTCGAGTACAGTAAAGTTAAAAAAGTATTGGAAGTATTGAAAAGAAAAGGAAATTGTCAATCCTTGTGTTAAACTTAAATCGCTATCGATAATCGCCTTTGACTGTGTGAGCAGAGTCGCCATTTATATTTGAAATCATAATTTAAATTGAAGATTTACAAATTTCAATTGACATTTTTATTTTTGAATATCTATAATTTTATATATATCCACCTTACAATTAAGATTCAACAAAACAAAACATATTATTCTCAATTTGGCTTTTGGATGCCTGAAATGATCCAAATATTTAATTTGAGTATCGTTTATTATAATAATCATCATTTTAGTTTAGTTCATTCGGATTATGTTTCCGACTTATCGAAGTATTTAAGTATTCCGTAACCCTCGTGAATAAATATCGTTTATAATGTTTGAGTAAAGAGTGTGTAATCTTCCTTGTGGCGAAATGTGAGCGGTGAGCTGATTATTTTGGGATTTTCCAGAATCTTGCGATGGGAAAATCATTGGTTGGGTGGGTTAAGACGCGAAGCTACAATAACATCTTAGTAGCTTCCCTATTCGTGCGATACTAATATCCCTTTTTTTTTCTATCTCTTAGTTCATTTCTTTCAATTGAGTAATTGTGTAATATTAGTGCAACAGGGACTTTGTTTTATTTTATGTAATACGGGTGTGTTGAGAATAGGTTGGTCCAAAGAACCCCCCCCAAAGACTGTTTGCTAGCCGACAGCCAGAAGTCCCAACCGGATCCAAACTTCTCAATACATTAAGCCCGTATGTGTTGGCTTCGGCCTGATTTGTGGTGCTCTTGCCTATCGTAACATCTGATTTACAGGGACTGCAAGAGAGAGGCCACCTATTTAGGCCGAACCCGACCTCCTGTTTGATCAAGATAGATTTATTTTTTTTTGACTTAGAGGGGATGTACATGATCTGGAATTATTTCCGGTTGTGTACATTACACATTGTTTACCAACTCTTGAAATATATGATTCACATAGCGAATAAAAACGGCTGGCGTATTGCGGAATCCGAACGGGGCTCTGTTGAATTCTGACAGACCCGTTTTCGTGATAAAAGCAGTGTATTTCTTACTCTCCTCTTCAATCGGGACATGGAAGAAGCCGTTCTCCAAATCCATCACCGTAAACAACTTGGCGTTCTGCAATTTATCCAGCACATCATCGATCACCGGAACAGGAAAACAGTCCTTTAAGACCATTAGGTTCACTAGTACCAAGCGAATAGCATAGTTCGATGAAGACGGACGTATGATTCCGGCTGCTAACCATTCATCGATCTGCTTTTCTACATCGATTTCTGCAGCAATTGCCAATCGGCTTGGAGACTGGCGTAAAGGAGTTATTTCTCCATCGGGAACTATTCTTAGCTTGACAAGTACTTCTGCTACAGCTTCTGCCAACTTGTAGTTCTGAATCAGCCGTTTAATATCTTTTGCATACTGTGGAGGAACATCGATTTCATCATTTGCGGTTCTAATGTTGAAAATACTTATCTGGTTTATCTCCTCACAAGTTTTCTCCCTCTGCGGGAAAGAAAACTTGTATCCCCTGCCGATGATGAAAGATCGAACTTGGATATGAAATCAAATCCGAGCAGCGCGTCGTATTGAATGTCTCTATCCGCAATAACAACAAATTAATGCGAAGTCGTCTCTTGATCAACGATAACCTCTGCTTCAAAGCATCCAACTGGGCGTGTTATATTGTTTCCCAGACCTCGCAGCCTCGAAGTCCATTTCTTCATCATAACGCCTGGAATATTGTTGAATACCGACTTGGGCACCAGGGATACATCGGCTCCCGTATCCACCAAGCACTCCACATCGACTCCACCGACAGCTATCCTCTTCACACGTGTAGCATCACGAACAACATGAATGTCTGCAGCTGAGCCAGGACAATTTTTCGCTATATGTCCCTCTTTATTGCACCGAAAGGATTTCGTTGCAGCATCGCAATCTTTACGAAAATGCTCAACGGATCCACAATTAAAGCAGTGCTTCTGCTTATTTGGGAAATGAGGCGAACTCTTCTGATTCGTCTCGTTGGCTAAGAAGGTCTCGCCGATCTTTCACAACGCGCTCATACACAGCATACTGCTCCTGAAGCTCTTGAAAGGATTTGCAACCATAGAGAGTATATCTAAAGTCGCTTTTTAACTGCAAGCCGTCGACAATATAGCGGATTACGGACTGCACATCAACGTCACCAACCGCTGCCAGCTTTCTCATCTGAAGAAGATACTCGTGAAATGACTCCTGATTGTGCTTTTTCCGATCCCGTAGCTCTGCGTGAATCTCGGCGCTGCATTTGCTTCGTTGACCAAATTCACTCTCCAGCTTCATCCGTAGCTCCGAATATTGGCACACCTGTATGGCCTCCAAAAACAGCTTTGCCGTTTTGGTCATTTTGTCACGTGCTTGTACATACATCTGCTTTATATTTAAGCCATATGCCTCGCCAGCTCTCTCTATTACTTCGTCTCCGATTGTACTTTCGCCTACACCATCTTCTTGTCCCTCTTTATGCTCTTCTTTTCAGATTGAAGTACCCATTACAAGCCCTGGTGTACACGAGTTTGCGCCCAATAAGCGCTCTCGTCCGTTGCCTGTCCACCTTCCTACTTTATCTTCTGCTTCAAAAAACTAATAACGTCTAGTCTTTGCATTCATTATCAAAATGTAAGAGGACTTCTTACCAAGCTGTCGAACCTTTTCTGTGATAGCCAAACCTTTTCAGCTGACATATTAGCTTTCTCTGAAACTTGGCTTAACTCCTCTGTTTTAGATAATGAAATTCTTTCTAATAATTTTATTTCTTATAGGCTTGATCGTGTTGGTCGTCGTGGCGGTGGAGTACTCATTGCTGTCAACTCGAATCTGTCTTCAAGTGTGGTGCTGGTTAATCTCCCCTTAGCTGTTGAATTTATTTGCATCGAAGTTACATGTTCTAACTTTAGCCTATATATCTCTTGTTCATATATTCCTCCAGCTTCTGATATCATGATCTACGTGCACCATGCTGATGCTTTACGAATTATTTTTGGTCGTCTTAAAGATCGTGATTTTCTTATAGTTTTAGGTGATTTTGGCTTGCCTAATATTTCTTGGCTTGTTGATGATAATCTATCTTACTTAATTCCTTCATCTTAACATGTTTTTCTTAATAGCCTACTGGAATGTCCACTATATCAGTTGTTTTTGTCTCTGATCCCACTGTTAGTTCTGTATCACAAACACAGCCACTAGTGAAACCTGAAGATCCTTATCACCCTACCATTGAAGTTACTATTTCTTACAATTCCGTTACTAATTTATTTAAGAATGCCCAAATTCTCGTCGTAGATGTTTTCGTAAAACAAATTTCAATCTTCTTAACAGCCTTATTTTCTCTTTTGATTGGTCATTTCTATTTGAGTGCTGCGATATAGATTGTGCAGTGAAGTTTTTCTACTCTGCTCTTAATTCTCTAATTGATAAATGCGTTCCTTATGTGAATGTCTCTACCGTCTCCAGCTCGCCAGTCTGGTTCACACGTAGGCTCTCTGATCTTCGTAACATTAAATCTAGATATTTTAAAAGATTTAAAAAAACTGGTTCGCGACTTGACTATGCAAACTATTGTATAGCCAAATCTCAATTTTGTCTTTTAAATACTCAATGCTACAACAATTATCTCGTTCACTGTAAGGTTGAATTTTATAAGAACCCCAAAAGATTTTACAACTTTGTTAATTCCAAAAGACGCTCTAATGTACTACCTTCCACCTTCAGACTTAACGACCAGACTGCTAATAATGATTCAGATATTGCAGATCTGTTTGCTAAATTTTTTCAGTCGACGTATTCTACTACTGTTTCGGATCCCACACCCTATCACTTTTCAATCCCACATTTAAATTGTATGTTTTTTCCCAGTATTGACTACTAAGCCTAAGCCTACTATTATTTACATTGTTTATAAACGATTTGCCTTTGGCCTTGGCTCATTCACGCGTGCTCATGTTTGCGGATGACGTCAAAATTTGTTATTCCTATAATGATCCTTCTTTCCAGATCAGTAATCAGATCTCGATGCGTTCTGTGATTGGTGCCACGTTAATAAAGTACACCTTAATGCCTGAAAGTGTTCTTTTATGACTTTCAGTTTGTCTCCACTCCTAGCTCATTACTCTATTAAGTCTGTTCTGTTAGATTGTGTACCATCATTCAAAGACTTAGGCGTTATGTTTAACCCTAAACTTTCATTCAAAGTGCATATTTCTTCAATTGTCAATAGAGCATGCAGCCTTCTTGGCTTCATTAAACGTTGGGCCAACGAATTTGATGATCCCTATGTAACAAAGGTTTCATACACTTCGTTAGTTCGCCCTACTCTAGAATATTGCTCGCCAGTGTGGAACCCGCAATATGATGTTCACCAGCTTAGTAAATTGGGACCCGGCTCTTCGCCTACCTTCTTATTCTGACAGACTTCTTCTTATTAATCTTCCCTCACTTGTCTGACTAACTACTTTCTTTACGAACCTTTTCGTGTTCTTTGCCAATCTTTTAACAACCTTTCTCACCTAAGTTCTCCTCATCTTTCTGTCACTTCTCTTCGCGCTTTACTTTTTAATCATCTACAGCGAAACCAATGAAAATATTCTGCACTTGGATTGGCTGCAACTCATCCTTGACCACATTTTCTGTGAATCGGGGCATAGCTGGCACCTTGTGCAAATAAAACACCTCCACCGGGTCGGGGATGTTTAGTTGTATATAAAGCTAAGCTACATTCTTCAATTAATTACTATCTGTCTTTAGCCTAAGCTTTTTCGTCGACTGCTGTGTTAGTTGACGTAAATAAATAAATAAATAAATAAATAAATGAAAATATTCCAATTGATTTTTATTCAGAAAATATTTTTTTGCTTAGCCTATGTTTACATATATATTCTTATGCTGCGACTTATGCGACAGCTAAAAAGAGTACATACATACATACTGTTGGAGCTCATGCATCAAAGTGCTTGGTCAGCGGTCACACGCTGGCCTGCCTCTCATGTTACGTTTGTGCATACAGTGCTTTTGTGAATATATGTACCTTCATATATGTTCATGCTTAATTGTATATTTATGTGAATATGTTTATGTGCATACATCAATGTATACATATAAACATATTCACGTGCACAATTATATTTTAATGCGTATTTGTTAATTGTTTATACTTGTATTGTATTGAATGATTATTTGTATGAATATACTACACAATTTTATAATACCCTCTGCAATTAATTGCAGACAAATTTCCCTTACCAAGAATAGATGATATTCTTGATCAATTAGGCAGTGTCAAATATTTTTCTTGTCTTGACCTTACTTCAGGTTTTCATGATAAAGTCTGTAGAGAGTTAACGTCCTTTTCCACAGATAAAGTCTCATATTGATTTAATAGATCACACGAATGATGATCTTGGCTTTCTCCGGACTACAACTATCCCAAGCCTTTTTGTACATGGAAGAGTTAGTTGTAATAGGCTGTTCTGAAAAACAATGTTGTTGATTCGATCCCATAGGAGCTCCAGAGTTCACCTTTCGCATAAACTCGTAAACCTTTTTTGGAATATCCATGTATGGCTTTTCTTCCAGTTCACCGTTGAGCTTCGCTGTGACCACATCCATTTGATGGATCTCCGAGTCATATTCAACTGAAAGGGCGGGCTGACAGGCGCATAACCCTTTGCAACTAAACGTGCCTTCTTTCATCCTGTTGGAGTGGTGTTGTCCTTTGCTTGGAACACCATTTTGTTTCCTTTCGGCCTTTGGGCCGCTCAACAATTTCCCAGGTCTTGTTGAGAATTTGAGCCATAAACCCATCTTCCATAGCTCTTGTCCAGTTTTCAGTTCTTCCTTGATGGTTACTGGATCATCTGAATCTGTATGTTTGTGTTTTTTTTTTTTAATCCATTTATTACATAAATAAATCCATTGTGAGGAACATTATATAGACAAGAATAATGTCCCACACAACAAACAAGTTACAACAAACAAAATACAACAAACAAACTACAAAGATACAACAAACAGCCAGATACAAACACAGCCAAGACACAAACTAAATACACAATATAAGACCAAGCACAGAATTGGTCGTATAAGAGTGAAATCGGCTGTGAATGAGCAAATGAAGCGAGGCCAGCCCAACATGGCTCGATCGAACCGATCGAACCGATCGAACCCCACGCAACCGTTTGGCGATTTCGTACAAGCGGGAAGATGCGTGGGAAGCATAACACATTAGGTTCGATCGTATAAGAGCCAATAAGAGAGACCGGTCGAACATGGCCAATCGAACCCCACACAACCGCTGGCGATTTCGTACAAGCGGGAAGATGCGTGGGAGGCATAACGAAAAACAATTATACATGCACAGGCGACGGGCAACCAAGTCCAACATGGCTCGATCGAACCGAATCGAACCCCATGCAACCGTTTGGCGATTTCGTACAAGCGGGAAGATGCGTGGGAAGCATAACAAATATGAGTGGCTGTATAAGAGTAAATGAAGCCGGGCTTGAAGACACAATTGCATGTGAAAGGGGGCATTGGCCTCATTTGACAAATTAAGAGCATGGAGAGGCAAATAAATGCATGCATTAGCATACATATAGGTCACACGTACACTATGCGTGAGACGGCAAGAGAGAATACCGGTGGCCAAGGGGTTTTAATTTCACCGGGGCACAAAATAAATTTGTTGTGCCGAACCTAGCCCAAGAGATATTGTAGATATCCCGAAGGACGAAAAAGGATCGTTACAACTGGCGCTCAACGTGCTATACTGGTGAAATTTTAACAAAACAAAAGTGTAAAATTGTAAAGAAAACATTCAAAATGGGAAAAGGATTTACCACATGATGAAGGAGGATCTGTTACAGACAGGCCAAAGGATTGGGATCGAGATGACCGGCACAGTGGAGGAAATGAGGAAACAGCTAGGCGAGTGGGTAGAAAAGAACGAAACGGACCCAGACTGGAAGGAGGAAATAAATAGATTAGAGACAAAATACTCGAAAAATCTAAAAATGAAAGCAAGCATATCAAAAACATGCGAAAATGGCGTAGACAAGGAGGCCGATGAACAATGAAAATAAACATCGCCACACTAGCAATTCCTCCATACTTACCACCAAGATGGGGAAGCGAAGGAGCCCTAGATAGCACAGAAACAAAGAGGGACATAAGGAGACAAACGATAGACCCCAAGAAAACGGTACCACAGGCAACAAACAGGACCACCGAATACGCCAAGGTGGCAAAACAAGTGAGGGAATGGACATTCAGGTTCGACGGCAATTCCAGACCGCTAGAGTTCATAGAACAGATCGAGTGGTCAGCAGACATGTATGGCATCGAGCTGGACATGATCCCAAGAGCAATGCCAGAACTACTGAAAGAGAAAGCACTCAAGTGGTACGTCGCAAACAACAAGCAGTGGCGATCGTGGAAGGAGTTCGTTGAGGGCTTCAAGAAATACTTCCTGCCAACAGGATTCTTCAACAAATTGGCGGATCAAGTGAAAAATCGCAAACAAAACAGAAACGAGTATTTTAAGGATTATATGATCGACATGCAAACAATGATGAGACCCCTCAAAATACCAGAGTACGAACAATTGGAGGTTATATTAGAAAATTGCACTCCAGATTTGAAGATATTCGTTCGGCCTCACAGAGTCAGAAACCTAGAGGAGCTGATGCAGTTGGCGGATGAACATGAGATGCTTGAACAAGAACGAGCAGATTTCCATCGCCCAAATAATGCTCAAAGAACACACAACAACCAATCAAGCCACAGAGGAGAAAATAACTACGGGCCAGCAGTCACACAGTGCCGGAGATGCCAAGACAACGGCATGGAGAACAATTCAAGACCAAGCCAAGAAAATAAAAACATCCAAGATGGGAAAGTTTTGAACCCAAACCAGGCATGCCGCAGATGCGGAGGAGCCGGACACTGGGCAAGGGAGTGCAACAATCAGAGACTCATTTTCTGTTGGCAGGGACCCAGCCAACAAGCTCCTCAACACTAATAGGCCAACTAATAGAGGAAGAGGATCAATTGTCGGCAATCATCGAAGTAGCAGGAGTCCACATGAAAGCGACAATTGACTCCGGAGCCACGAGTAGTTTCATCAGCAAGCAGATGTTGGAAACAGTGAGGAATAAGGGAAAATGGGAGAACACACACAAACAGGTATACATGGCGGACGAAAAGGTGCGAGACATTGAAGAGCAATGGACAGGATACGTGAGATTTGGGGACAAGGAAATCCACATGCCATTCCTGGTCATGCCAGAAGGAATGGATGCGCTGATACTAGGTTGGAATTTCCTCCGGATTATGAACACAGAGATATCGTGTGGAGGCCACAAAGTGCTAATACCGACAGTCAAGCGAATACAGGGCAGGCTGGTAGAAAGATAATCCATCATGGTCACTAAGAATAGTGATCAACAAGAAATACAAAGTTTCCTAAATCAGGAGTTGAAGGAATTAGGGAAAGTGAAGGGACTGTCAAACGTGGGGATACATCGCATAACGATGAAGGATGATATCCCAATAAAACAAAGATACAAAGGTCGATGAACTGTTGACAATGGGATGCATCGAACCATCACAAAGCCCTTATAGCTCACCCATAGTGATGGTGACAAAGAAACAGACGGGAAAATGGAGATTATGCGTAGATTTTAGACAGATTAACGCGAAATCTATAAAAGATGCATACCCAATGCCACGCATCGACTACATCTTAAACCAACTAAGTGAAGCGAAATTTATAAGCAGCCTAGACCTGAAGGACGGCTATTGGCAAATTCCATTGGAAGAAAACAGCAGGCCAATGACAGCATTCACAGTCCCAGGGAAAGGTTTATTCCAATGGAAAGTAATGCCATTCGGGTTACACTCTGCATCAGCAACGTTCCAACGGGCACTGGACCAAGTCATCGGCCCAGAAATGATACCAAACGCGTTCGCCTATCAAGACGACATAGTGGTGGTAAGCAAAACAATCTCAGAACACATGATCCACCTACAAGAAGTGTTCAGGAGATTGAAAGAAGCAAACCTGAGAATAAATGCCGAAAAGTGCCAATTCTTCAGAAAAGAGCTAAAGTTTCTAGGACACTTGGTAACAGAAAACGGTATTGCAACGGACCCAGACAAGGTGGCAGCAATAGCCCAATTGAAGCCGCCCACGTGCACAAAAGAATTACGGCAATACCTAGGGGTGGCCTCGTGGTACAGACGATTTGTACCGAATTTTGCGATGATAACTCATCCGTTAAACGCATTGCTCAAAAAAAAACCAAATGGCATTGGAGCGAGGAGCATCAAGCAGCATTCGAATCGGTAAAAGAAAAACTCACGAGTGACCCAGTATTGGCATGCCCAGATTTCACAAAAACGTTTTCCCTCCAGACAGATGCAAGCAACACAGGATTAGGGGCCATACTGGTACAAAACACCGAGGAGGGGGAAAGAGTGGTTTCATATCTGTCGAGAGAATTGAATCAAGCAGAGAAGAACTATTCAGCAACAGAGAAGGAATGCTTAGCAATAGTGTGGGCAGTACGCAAGCTGAGACCATATCTCGAGGGATACCGATTTAAGGTGGTGACAGACCACATGGCGTTGAAGTGGTTGAATAGTATAGAAAGTCCCACGGGCCGCATAGCTCGATGGGCACTGGAAACACAACAATACGATTTCGAAATAGCATATCGAAAGGGCAAATTAAACATTGTCGCCGATGCACTATCAAGACAACCGATGGAAGGGTGCAAAAGAATAGTAGACAATGGCGCCCGATTACGACAAGCAAACAAAGAATGCGAGTGGATTCAAGAAGTAATAAATAAAATACAACAACAACCACAGAAGTATCCAGATTACATAGTAGAAAACAGCCAGGTGTACAGAAATATTCCTCATAGAGCAGGTCAAGAAGAAGTAATATCATGGAAATTGTGTGTGCCCAAGACGCTACGAAACCAAGTGATGGAAGAAAACCACACTTCCATAACGGCAGGGCATACAGGAAGCAGGCGAACGATTTCCAGAACTGCGTCAAGATATTACTGGCCAGGAATGCAACGAGATATCAGGAAATTCGTGGGAAAATGCACGACATGTCAGCAATACAAACCCAGCAGCAAGCAGCAGGGAAAATGCTAACGCAAATACCTGATGAACCATGGGCCACTGTTTGTGCTGATTTCGTCGGACCGTTACCACGGTCGAAACATGGAAACTCAATGTTACTGGTAATCATTGACCGATTCTCGAAATGGACAGAATTAATACCCATGCGAAAGGCAACGGCGGATAATCTAATCAAGGCCTTTAGGGAAAGAATTTTGTCGAGATTTTGAGTCCCTAAAGTAGTAATAACTGACAATGGGGTCCAATTCACTAGCAGAACATTTAAGAAAATGCTAGAGGAATGGGGATGCCAACACCAGTTGACGGCACCATACACACCACAAGAAAACCCAACCGAAAGGGCAAACAGAACGGTGAAAACAATGATTGCTCAGTTTACCGGTGAAAATCAAAGGAAGTGGGATGAGAACTGGCCGGAAATAACACTGGCTGTAAATACCAGTCAATCAGAGTCAACTGGATTTACGCCAGCATACGTGATACAAAGACGCGAACCTAGAATGCCAGGCGCGATATACGATAGTGTCACGACAGGCACAGGAAAGCAAAGCGTACCACCAGAGGCAAAGGCAAAACAAGTGCAAGAGCTTTTCGAGCTGATAAGACGTAATCTGGAGACGGCGGCACAGGATCAGGCACGTCACTATAACCTAAGGAGGAGAGAGTGGAGACCAACAATTGGAATAACAGTATGGGCAAAAAGAACACCATCTCTCGAATGCGGCCGAAGGATTTGCAGCAAAGTTGGCACCAAGATTTGGAGGCCCTTATGAAGTGACAGGTTTTTTATCTCCAGTTATATGTAAATTACGGCACAAAAGAAACAGGAAAAACCAGGCAAGCACATATCAGCCAGATGAAACAACAAATATGTGAACAGACAGATGTCAATAAACTAGATGAACAATGAGTATCGACGATTCTGATGACATGGCAGCGAGAAATCTGCACAGACCGGCCGGCTGGGCAAAAATCTCAAAGACATGACACAGAGCCAAAAAAATCTCAAAGTGCATCGAAATTGTACAAAATCACATAAAACAACAAAAATCACAAAGTGCGTAAATAAGAACAAGCAGAATAGCAAAGTCGCAAACCGTATACTGGAACAAGATAAATATATGCGGACATCTTATACATACAGTCAGGCAAATATGCATGAACAAATAGAAAATAGCAAACAAAAACAATGATAAACAAAAAAAAAAAACCCGATCACACAATCAAGGAGAGCCAATACCAACACATGCGCACGATATTACACATGTAATAGTATGAGTGCACAAAGAGAAAACAAAAGGAAAGAGAGGAGAACACACATACACATGCGCATAAGAGTGAGCGTGTAATCATGCAGCATCGCGACATACACACACATGCCCGCGTTAATGCAGTAATATTAGTGGAGCATTGCAGGGGCATTAAATACTCGGCATCGGTAGTTAGAATAGAGAATCCAAAGTTTTGAATAACGGTAAGGATCTAACAAATATCAAAGATGCGAGGTTTCCTGCATGCAAAAATCACAAGCAAGAGCCACTCAAAGTTTAACACTCAGCGAGTAAAGCCCACCAGGAAGCAACTAAAAAAAAAAAAAAACAATGAATGCGGTTAACGTAGACTTTGGCCAGGATGAAGGCGTAGTTCGAGGAGGTGCGGCACCACGGGCCAACATGGAACGCGGTGACTGGCACTGGTCCGATGAGGAGTCCGACGACGATGAGCCGGACATGATGGATCCGGAAATCGCCGCCTCATCGGACGAGGAGAACGATGAGGACGTAGGACAGTGGCTACGGGTCGGAAGAGAGCGAGGCAGAGTCGGCGATCAATCCGGGCCACCAGGAGGAGGAAGAAGACGACGAGATGTGGAGAGAGCTGGGCGAGGCGATGGCCATGATGGAGAACGAAGTGGCGGATGAAACAAGCAGCGGCCGAAGCAGCCCAGATGAGTATGCGCCGTGGGAGCAGAACGAAGTATACGAGCCGCCGGCAAGATTG